>NC_142934.1:96506620-96563485 GCF_046866305.1 Octopus bimaculoides | reverse complement strand
AAATCTATGACTAGAAATTCAGTTTATAGTATCATGCTGTGCCTGTCATTAGAATATATTGCTTGCTGGCATAATCTCTGGTTCAGAATACTTCAATGATTATATCTTAAACTGAAAGTAAAATTATTTTTTAACATATGAAGTACAACCTCTCAGACTTATAGCAAAGAACAATCAAAAATTATGTCGCATTCAATAGACTTGCACATTTTTAATGAACTCCTCACATGAGAGGCAAGAGTGATTTATGTGTTATGAAGATTGATTTGAATAGTTCAGAAATAACAACCACTGGATAGTTTTTCAAGAAGAGCTCATCAAAGTAAACTATCATAGCTATATTATAAGTGTGAACAAATATTCTAAACTTAAGATAAGAATGAACACTACTTGACTGGTACTTAATTTATCAACCCCGGAAAGATGAAAGGCAAAGTTAACCTCAGCTGAATTTGAACTCAGAATGTAGTGGCAGATGAAATACCACTAAGCATTTCACCCAGCATGCTAATGATTCTGCCAGCTCACTGTCTTAATAATGATAATAATAATAATAATAATAATAATAATAATAGAAGCAATTGTCGTTAGTTATATATTTTGTTTACCCAGCAATCACTATCCAAAAAAGAGCAAAACATTATTTTACCATTTTAATAACAACTTACATTGTTTTGCTATGCTACAGCAATAATTAGGAAATTATACAGAGGAAGGGATGTTTGAAAGGGGATATAATTATATTGCATTGAACCTGTCACAATCTCTCAGTGGTGTGTGTCTGTATTAATTCTGAGATTGATAAAATAAAGTCCACCAAATACAAAAGAGAACAACCATGGTATCTAATTCAACACACAACTGTCTCTTTCCAGTTTAGGTACAAAACTAACAGTTTTAAAGGGAGAGATTAGTGGATTATATGGGCCCCATTACTTGACTGGTAATCTCTTATATTGACCCCAAAAGGATGAAAGATAAAAATGATTGTGGTGGGCTTTGGACTCGGGGCATAGTACCATGAACAAGCACTTTACCTCGAAAATAACAACAATAATTCACCATTCACATTTATCCCCCCCCACCATCACAAACCATCTCTCACTTTCCTCACTCAATCTTCTATCCACCTTTCTTGCACTTTTGCAAACACACTAACATTTCGTCTTCACCATCTCTATCCCTCTCCACCCAATTCCTGCCATCTTCCATTTGACATACAAGGGGACCCATATATTGAAAGTTACAATATCGGTAACATGAATGTTCTCTGTAATTGTTGTGAAGCTATTAGATTTACAAATGAAAGTCTGAGCTGCTGAGGGAATGGCAAAGTCATGCTCCCTCAATTACAACCTTATCCAGAAGAAATAATGGGTTTTTTTTTTTTATAAAAATAATGCAGACTATACAATTTCAAAAGAAACACTAATTTTTATGGTTCTGTATAAACTTCTAACCATCTACAAAATTTCGTATTTACCATGAAATTCTCATAGGTACTACTAATTATTATCATTATTATTATCATTATTATTATTATTATTTTCATTATTTTCATTATGACAAGTTACAATTTCAGTGATATTACACTTTAAATTGATAAAATTGTCTCAACCTTAGTAAAATGAATTTGATCTTATTCAGATAAGTTGTCCAAATATCACATCAACTTTGCTATAGATATGCATATCATTTCACAACTTTGAAGTTAGTGCCATTATCAATAGCCTTATCTAATGCTGATAATTGCTTCCTACATTGACAGAGGACCTTAAAACGTTTCAAAAGTTGTTCATTGGAGTGACATTCATTAATTTCTCAAAGGACATCATCAACATCACTTTCATTTCCCAATACAGTCTATGGCAGTTTTCATGGTATTGGCTTTGTTTTCCTATTGTTGCTGTTGTCACTGCTAGAACATAAGGAAAATGTTGCAGTTGAAAAGTGAAAGCATTATTATTATTATTATTACTATTATTATTAAGGAAGGTAAAGTCAATTTTGGTAGAATTTGAATTCAAATGGTAAAGTGTCCTATCTAAAAATAAAAAAAAATTTTGTGGCATTATCTTAAGACACTTTACACTCTGAGTTCAAATCCTGCTGAGGTTAACTTTTCCTTTCATCCTTCCAAGGTTGATAAAATAAGCGCCAGAGAAGTAAGGAGGTTGATTTACTTAACTAAACACTCATCCAAAATTTAGAGCCTTTGTGCCTATATTAGGAATTATTATTATTATTATTGTTGTTGTTGGTGTTGTTGTTGAAATTTAATGTGAACAATGTATCAACGTAAATATATTCAGAATGAAGATTTAAAGTCAACAATGTTGAGACCGAGAATTCCCTAACTTCAAAGTTCACCAAATAAAATTCTTGAAAAAATAACTTCTAGTATGATGCAGAGCCATGTAATATGCAGAGATGAGTGTTGACAAAAACCAGACAAAAATAGCCCTTTTTTTAATACAAGGTTTCTAAACACAAGAATATTTCCATTGAATAACAAAGAAATGATGAACATATTGTTGAATAACAACTGGTGTATTAATGATATCACATTGCATGGGTTAACAACCAATAAATCTATATATTATAGAGTCGAGTGGGGGAGTAAAGTTAGCTACTGAGCTGAAGAACTGGCAAACAAACAGTTTCTTTTATTGCATAATGAAAAAGTTATATACTGGGGAAGTGGTCTGAGGTAGCTTGTCTTGTATAATTTTAGGAACAGGTCAACAAACATGAGCCGAAGGTAACTTGGGAAGAGACCATAGCTCAGTTGTACAGGATGTGTTTTATTTTGATTAAAAAAAAACATTGGAGAAAACAAAATGAGATTAAATACATGGTGTAGGGAAGGGAGTATCCAAGAAATTGGGTCAAGGAAACCAAATATGTAATATATGCATACATATAATATAGTGATATACAGATAGTATATATGATAAAATATATACATATGATAGAAATAATAAAAACAGGAAGAAAGTATTTGCATGAAAAAACAGGGTTTTGCAAGAAATTGAAAGAGAGAGTTTGATAGTCAAGACTGTGTGTGTGTGTGTGTATGCACGTGAGTGTGTGAATGCATATACGAAAATGTATGATAGAGAAGATGCGGGTCATATCATTTGTTCCCAGCATAGACAGGGAACAAACAATATTAACTGCATCTTGTGTTTATCATACATTCTCCTATATTTCTTCTCTATAATACTATTAATGGCAGTAGTGGCCTCACAATTTCACTGAAAGTGGACCAGAGGATTATACTCTATGTAGAGCATGAAAAATAGATAATACAAAGAACACAGTGACTAAAAGGAATCAGTCAAGGGACATAAATCTAATGGGCTTCAAGGCAGATTTCATCTTGCTTGTTTTTGACTATTTTTCAACCCTTACTATCGTTCCAGTTTATTTCTATCACTGAAGCTATCAAATGAGATGTAGAGTTTTCAAACCTCCAGTGAAAAACAGCCCAAACAATACTTACTCTTTCTTGTGACCATAACTGAAAACTGCTAATTTATCTTTCCTCAACTGAAAAGTGCTTTTTAACAGGAAACCATTTTCCTTCACGAATCAGTTGTTTTGAGAATTTATGACACTACACAAATAATATACATCAAAATAAATGTAGTGGTAGATATACATACATACATACATATAACAGTGCACACACATATTTATGTAGGCATATCTATGTAAACACAAACACACTAAAAATATAAATATACATATATAAGCATTTATATATACATGTATGTATATATATATAGATATATATATATATATAAATATATAAATATATTGATGTTTTCAGGCGATTAGAGTTCCAGTCAGTATATATATATATATATATATATATATATATATATACAGTTATGTGTTTCACTATAGCATTAGAGTATTTTAGCTCTTATTTCTAGCAATGTAGGTGTTTTTAATACCCTAGTCATATTTAGTGACAATCATAGCTTTCCTCTTTGGTAAAACATTGCAGATTGCTGTCTAAATTAACTTTCTGTATATATATATATATATATATATATATATATACACACACACACATCTATCGACATACATCAAGATTTCCACTTCTTATGCATTTGTTATATCTATCATCATTTAATGTCCACTCTTCTGTACTTGATGGGTCAGACAAAACTTGTTGAGGCAGATTCTTTTCTATGGCTGAATGCTCTCCCCATCACCAACCCTCACCTGTTTCCTAGCAATGGAGTATTTTCCATGGTTAGACATGTTTTTCATGGAAAACTTGAAATGAATGACAATGATCTATGATGAAGATGCTTGTGTACAATGATTATGTGATATCAAGGCAAGGGTATACACACACACACACACAAATATCTTCTTACAGCTTCTGTCTAACCAAATTCACTTACGGTATTTCAATCACCTGGCACTATACTAGAGGACACCGGCTGAAGCAGCCATACAGAAGTATGGAAACTGTGTAGCTGGGTTTCAAGCTTCTTACCACACAGCCACACCAACACTGATATATTAGAATAGGTTTGGCTGTGGTTGAAAATTACATTTCCTTATCACTTGTTGTGTGTGTGTGTGTGTGTGTGTGTCCTTGCCTTGACATCGCATCATAGTTTTACATGATTGTCAAGTCAAACAAGCAATATCATTCATTTTTAATATTTTGTGTAAGCATTTTCTGGTAAGAGTGAAATATTACCTTGCTTGGAAACAAAGTGAGGTTTGGCAACAAGGGGGAAGTAGGGGTGGGGGCATCCAGCCATAGAAAATCTGCCTCTATAAGCTACATCCAGCCAATGCATACATGGGAAAGGGAACATTAGAATGATGTAGATGTTGATGACGAGGCACATATGTGTGTGTATATATATATATATATATATATATATATATATATATATATATATATATATACACACATAAGTATACATGTGTGTGTATATATATATATATATATAAGTATATATATATATATATATAAGTATATATATATATATACATATGTATATATAAGTATATATATATATATATATATACATATGTATATATAAGTATATATATATATATATACATATGTATATATACATAAGTATACAAAAGTATATACAATATATATTCATATATATTTTTATGAATGGTACCTACGTGGATCATATGGTAATGTGGTTAGTGGTTTAAGAAGTCTGTTTTAGTGTTTAGATTATTTTAAGATGAATAATGCATAAATTTATTAAATTTTATGGATTTGACTGCAATGAGAGAAGGAGAGAGAGAGAGAAAGAGAGAGAAATGTTTGTATTAAAAATAACAGTACAAAATTAGGGTAGGCAATAATTACATATGTTTTCAATGCTTTCCCAGAAAAATACAAAAAACATAAGCTAAAACGCTTTATAATCTGTACACTTGATGCAAAAGTAAAAACAGAGTTGCCATTGAAGAAAGAATAGACATGTATTGAAAAACAAATAAATTGATAAATACATACAAGAATGGCTGTCATACAGTTGAGTGATAGAAATAGAAAAAGTGAAGAATTAAACAAGAATATTCTGGCCAGAACAAAGTTGAAAATTATATTTTATACTGAATTTTCTTTGTTTTTCTTCTTCATTTCCATTCTACGTTTTTTCTTCTTCTGTGTGTTCTCTTTTTTTCCTTTGTGAATTCATTCAATCCTCATTCTACGCATCCAAATCATGCTGACATAAAATCGACTCTTTAGGGAGCTGAAGTGGGCAAGTGAACCCATCGATATTTTTAATTTTAGGTACAAATTTTGATATTTGTTGTTATACACACAGAGAAGTATACACACACACACATATATATATATAGATGCAGTAGTTGAGATGTCACATAACAGATCATAAATTATTACAACAGAAATACTTATAGACATAAAAAATATAAATTTTGTTTCTTGTTCACAAAGTTTGAGTATTTTAATGATAGAAAATAAAACTCAAATTTAGAGGGATTTTTTTTATAAAGATACGAAACATTTTGTGATGATAATGATGCTGTTGAGGATGATTGTTTATATAACAATGATGATAACATGATGGATAATTATTTGAATTTGTAATAAAAAAAAACAGATAATAAAAAATTAGAAGATAAGAATTATTTTCTTTATGAAAGCTAATGTAAACAAATGTGATTTTAAACAACACACACACACACACATATATATATATTAGGAAAATATATTTTCTTCTACCATAGTGATGACTTGTAGATTCTAGAATTAATCTTAATAACATGGAGACACAAACTCTTGAATTCTTTACAATATATCAAGCATACAGATTTACATATGTTAGGTTAAAACTTGATTCACAACACATACGCAAAGAGGATTCCACAACAAGAAATGGCTATCATTGCTGAGATTATATTAGCCTCTTGCTAGCAGCCAACTCATATCTTCTCAAATGTCCTCTCTTCAATGACTCAAAGGGAATGGAGATTTGAGAGGACACAAAATAATCATAATCTGAAAAGAAAATTCTAACTGGACCCCCACCTGTAAGATCATGCACTGATCTTTATGTTGATATGAGGTCACCATATTGCACAGATATGGTTGTGATACATATGTCTAGTCTACCCTTAGCAGATGGGTAGTCAATGATGGGTAAACTGGGTTTCAGATATTAGTACTCCAGTCTCATTTTGATGGCATGTGCTGCTCTGTCACTAAATAATAAGGCACAAGACCTGAAATTTAGGGGAGGGGCATAATCAATTACACTGACCCTAAAACTCAACTGGTACTTCAGATAGCATAAAAGCAACATCAACTGCAGCAGAATTTGAACTTGCATCCCAAAGAGCCGAAAGAAATACTGCGAAGTATTTTGCCAAATGTGCTAAACATGACAAATGTTTGGGAAGCATGTTTACAGATTTTATTCTGTCCAGAACAAGACTGTTACTTATTTTGGTGTGACAAAATGACAGGCAAATATCAACCCTAGTCGAGTTTTAACATTATCTACATACTGTAAAGAATTTAAGATGGCTGTTTTACAATCTCTATCTAACTTAGTGCTCCTCCCTTTCTCCACTACTACTTATAATAAGGGTTTCAAATTTTAGCACAATTTATAGGGAAGGGGTTTGTTGATCACACTGATCCTAATATTTGACTGGTTATTTATTTCTGTGACCCTCAAAAAGATGAAAAGCAAAATTGATCTCGGCAGGATTTTAAGTCAGAAAGAAATCCCTATGAGCAATTGGTCTCATTTGATAACAATTTTGCCTGTTCACTGCCTTCCTAATAACACTAACAATAATTATTTCTAATATAAGCAGAAGGTAAGAGAGGGGTTTATGGATTAATTGTTACTTAGCATATGACTGAGGCTTTATTTTCTTGGCTCCTCAATAAAGGTAAACTTCATGTCAGTGCAATTCAGCTCAGAAATAGTAAAGATTCTGAATAAAACTAGGCTGATCTCACTTGGTTGTCCATTTTGTTGTGGAAATGTAATAATTCAGCAGATTTATAAATGTACTGAATTATTGTGTTTTCACAGCATGAAACTATTAGTAGCTCACACTTAAATACTGTCTATATGAAATAATACACACACATGCACACATGTGTGTGTGTATATCTATATATATATATATATAAACATAATATACATATATAAATATGTATTAACTAAAATCAGGAGAAGTGAGAGCTAAAATATATTTATTCTCTATGTTCACACCTGTTTTACAATCCACATGCAGTTACACCAATGATACTCATTTCAACTTCCATTTCAATTGTATACACTTCACAAATGCCTTACATATGTACACACATATATTTGTTTAGTAACATAATGAAGCTCTGAGCAGAATTATTCATCAGGACAATTTATGGGCATTAAATAATTAAGTTTTTTGCCTGACCTTAACCCCCACCTTCAAAACAAAATGATAAAGCGATATGGGATACATTACCATTTTCTCTGAATTTAAACTATTTTCTATGTTGGAGCATCCTTAAGTTAGTTGATAATCACTTCCCCACATACATAGATACAAGAAAATATTTAACAGAACCTCAAGTATTTCTTGCAGGTTGAGCTCCTAGTATCAAGAAGATACAACTAAGCAGGCCTTAGTCTGGAGCAGCGGTAAGCTGTTCATGCAGAAGTAGCGATCACATGTCCAATTGTAATACAAAAAACCATTGTGTATGACATGGAGGTGGCACCAAAAAATCCAAATGGAGCAACAGATGTATGAAAGTAAATTACTAGATTCAGCAACAAGCCTTGGTTTAACACCTCAGTGTGGCAAAAATCTTACATTTATAGCAATGCATAATGTAGACAAGAAAAGAAAATGCCAGGTGTTATAAAATCAAATGGAGGATAGTGAAAAGGTGTAAATCTTTCGACAGTAGTAAGAGGCACAGATTCTGCTTCGCTGAGAAAGGGGTCATGTTAAAAAACTCCTTTCCACCCTGGTACCAACCTTAAGTGTAAGAATGAGCACAGATGTTTCCTCACATACTACCAAAAAGCACCATGAATATAGGCAACAGGGCATCCTATCACAAAAATCTAAGGAATTAATGACTTGTCAAACCTAACTCTGGTATATGTATATGTGTGTGTGTGTGTACACACACACACATATACATGCACATAACGATATATGAAGTTAAAACTAATCCTCCCCACCTGTCCCCATCCTCTGAATTTCTACCCCAGACCACTCCCTCCCACTCCCAACAAGACCCTACAAGCTAATATTTCCCCTACTCTGCAGGGTTTTTCAATTTCTAATCCAGGAGTTGTAACTTCAAAGTCCAAACTAATTTTTCCTTGGATTTTCACCTAAGCGATTCCATTTAGGATTTTACAACAGCTGTAAAACCAGCAATATCATTCCTTTCAGCCTTTCCTGATGATTGCTGGCTTATTTCAACTCCTGTATAAAGCTGATTGGTAAAGTGGCTGATATCAGAATATAAGATATTTTATTAATAATAATAATATACTCACTTTATTAACCAACATATGAATACCAATTTTTCTGACTCACACATTTTTAAATGACTACATATATACATACACACACACACACACACACACACATACGCACACACACACACAAATATATATATATATATATATATATATATATATATATATATATATATATATATATATATATACATCAATATTTGTTTTTATGTTCAGTTATATTAGAAACAATTTTACATTAATCTGGAAGGTCACTCCATACTTTTATAGAGTACAAATTTATTATTGTTTAAGAAGAATAGAATCGACAATGAGTTCAATGTTTTGGCCAGCTAAGCCATCATTGGACAGTCTGATGATAGCACAACTGGCTGAATCTTTGAAATCACTGTCAGTACTATACTTGCTAAACACTAACACACACACATGTTCTTTTACACAAAACATGGTTAAAGAAATTTCAAATGGTTATACAATTTCTTTGGGATTTTTTACTTACCATTCTTGGAAAAAGATAAAAGATGCCAAAACTTTTCATTGCTTACAGTTAACAGAGTTACAAATATTGCTGTTGTCATTCTCCATGTTGTTATCATCATCATCATCATCATCCTCAACAACAACAACACTATTATAATTTCTTTTTGCTTGATGATTATGTTCAGTGTACAATATTTCTTCAGGAGAGAAACAAATGATATTGATATAAAATAGAGAAGAACAATTTTGGAGTTGAAATAATTTGGAATATACGTTTAGCGATAGTGGTGATGGCTAGATACTTGTAGAAGGGTTAGAGAATAGCTTTTCAGTGTGCACCCTGAAAAGCTACTTATACCCATTCTATATAACAAAATGGTGTTACATTTACAAAAAACGCACAGTCACCACTGTCAGTAAAAGATTCAGCAGAAACAATTCAGAATGAGGCAGGAAGAGAGAAATAATTCTGACCTCGGAATTAAAAATGGTTAAGAGAAAAATATAATTGATTGAACTACATCCGTAAAGGATGGGTAAGATATGCGTTCAGACGCACTCAAACGTATAAAGAGAGAGAGAGAGAGAGAGAGAGAGAGAAAGAGTGAGAGTAAAGATAATAGGGAGAGTGTATGTTTACATGTATGTCTTAGGTTTAATACTTTTTGAAGTACATTCATAACATAACTGAGCTTCATTGCTTTCTTCACAATGATAATATCAGAATGAACATGAATGGGATGAAACCTTTGAAACAAAGTGTAACAAAAAGATTTCAAAAAAGAAAAAAAAAAAACAACCAAATGCATAAATCAATCTTATCAATGAATAGGTACTAGACATAACATACATAAAATCTCAGAAATTTACCTCATCAAAAACTGGGAAGAACCATTTTTTCCCTTTTAGATTTGCTGCTGTTTAACATTTTTAAAAAAAATCGATAATTTCTGTTTTGTTTTCTGCTGGGATGGAGGACAATAACTTGAGAAGCATTACTTATATATGCGAGAGAGACAAGAAATCTCAAAGTGGAAGGGAAAAAAATACACTTTTCCTGTCACACTTTGTGTATTGTGTGTCAATATAGTCAGTATTTCTTGTTACTTGCCACCAAATCCAGAATGTTCCTTAAAATTACTGTTTGGCTAACACTAGTTTTACAATAAGTACCTTAAAAATACTTTGTGCTTTCAGCTTTTTTGTTTCATTGATATACTTTATAATTCTGAACATGAAGGAGAAAGAAAGACGGAATAAGATATAATGATATGATAGTGAACTCAAAAGTTAACAAGAAAAAAATCAGAGAAAGACCAATAATAATTATAATAATGGTAATATAAAATGAAATTTAAAAATTACATCGTAATTTTCCCTCTTTTTACTTAACA
The DNA here is from genome assembly GCF_046866305.1 of Octopus bimaculoides. Classification (NCBI taxonomy): domain Eukaryota; kingdom Metazoa; phylum Mollusca; class Cephalopoda; order Octopoda; family Octopodidae; genus Octopus; species Octopus bimaculoides. The sequence goes on along the minus strand of NC_142934.1, from coordinate 96,552,582 downwards.
AATAAGTTTTTCATCATAAAATTGTTTCAATCTTAAAAAAAAAAAACAATTAAAAAAATGCTGACATGTAAAAGAAATTCAACAATGTTCAAATAAAATCAAATTATTTTCAGACATTTCATGATCACATTTAGCTCTAGGGTATGATAACAAAACCCAAGCACAAAGAAAACGAAAAATACATTTTTCGCACATAAACATAAAATGTTCGTCATCATAAACAGAGAGTGGGGGTGGGGAGGGAGGGAAACGAAACAGACTTAATTATCTGGGAATTTTGTTGCAAATATTGGCAGACATTGAATGAGAAAAAAACTCCTGAAAGTGAAATTTATTTTTCTCATAAAATTATTTGTACTAAATTGATAATAGATAACCATTTAGGAATATTAGCATATATTACATGTATAGAGAAAGGAATGCACTTGCTGATAATCTGTCTAGTGTTGATAACCTGTAAACAAACGATTTGAATTTACAATGTACAAGAAAATTAATAGCAATTCATTTGGTAATTGGTGGTGTATCTGAAGAAATAATCTAGAAAGGCAAATTTAGAAAAGAAGGTATTTTAGTGGTGTTAAGAGTTGAATGAGTAACATTTGTTGTAAAATACACAAACATTTTGGTTGAAGTCAAAGTCTCAATTATAGTCTGTAAGGAGAAAAATTGATGGGAAATATCAGTAAAGAATTATGATGAAATTATGAATAAAAAAGCCTGTAGGAAGAAAGGTTGATTAGAGGCCAAATAATTAAAAAAACAATAAATAAAAAATGATGGTAATATTTATTGGAGAAATATATTGTAATTAAAAAATATATTGAAAATATTAAACAAAAACGGTAAACTTTTGTTAAATATGGCTGACTCTAAACATCAGTGGCAAAAAAAATAACTGACCAAACCAAAACTTTGACAAAACATTACAATAAAAATATACATGTAACATTAATATAGAATCTGATGACGAAAAAATCGAAAGCTTCTGCAAAAATCCACCAGAATTTATTTGGCAAAAAAAGAAATAAATATTGATAAAAAAAAAAAACTTTATCACATTTCATTACAAAAATTTTTCTTTTTGTTTTTAACTATATTTAATTAGCTTGAAAGCATTCCAAATATAAAACAATGGTAAAAATAATAATGAAAAAAGGTATGGTAAAATGTGGTCACAATAGCCTTCTATAAACACATTGGACATGGTTTTCTTTGATACAGAAGCAAGCTTAAGTTTTACCAAAATATGATTGTTGCAACATGTGCATACTTGCTGCACAACAAATAAAATGACCCCTAAAATAAAATTATTCATAAATGATTTCAACATTGTGGTTGTCAAACAAAAACTCAAAATATAGAGTAATGACAAAAATAAACCACCCCAAAATGCTTTCAATATTGTTAATGATCTTAAAAAAATGATTTTTGTTATTTGATTTGGAGGGCATAATAATAATAATAATAATAATAATAATAATAATAATAATAATAATAATAATAATAATGATAATAATGATAATAATAATAATAATAATAAAAAGGAAAGAAGTTAAAACCCAAGACTTAGCAAGGGAAACGTGAAGGTTTCTGCAAAAGTTATGCTCGGTACTGTGACCAACCAGACTTGGTAGTTTCCTTATTGAGATTGGTAAGACTACAAGAGTTGCATTAATACAGAAATCAGTTCCTTTAGAAAAGCAAAGATTTTTCAAAAGGTCCTCAATATCTAAGGACAGTAATTGTAATCCAGTATCAAGAATATTTATTCCAAAGGTAACACTTCTAAGCATACCTTTGAATAATAATAATAATAATAATAATAATAATAATAATAATAATAATAATGATAATAATAATAAATAATAAATAATAATAATAATAATAATAATAATCATAATCATAATAATAATAATAATCATAATAATAATAATAATAATAATCAAATAAATGAATAATTTTTAACTTAGGTAGAAGGCCACACATTTTGAGAGCAGGAACAGTGAATTGCTGTCCCCTAGACTGGTTGTGATTTTATTAACCTCAATAGGATGAAAGGTAATAATAGCAGGTAATAGTTGAAGATTGATCATGAAGGTAAGTAATTAGATATTGCAAGGCATTTTATTTTGTCCACCGATCTATTAAATCTGTTAATAATAATTAGTGAGAAAGATTAAGAAATAGGGTTCAGGAAAAAGTAGTTAAAGAACGACTGGGTAATAAATGTCTTTAAAGACAGAAGTATATTGTTGCTAATAGAATTGAGACTAGAAATTATTTCATAAACATCAATGGATATTACCATAAGGTAACTATACTCTAAGTTAGAGTTTTGTTGTGGACACACCCGAAAGATAAATATAGCTGCTGTTGTTGTAGTTGCTGGTGGTGGAGGTTGTGTTTAGCTCCAGATGAACTCTGGCTGTACAAGCCTATAATTAAGATGTCCTAGTCTGATCTTCTCATCTTTTTCTCACATTTTCTTTATCATTTCTTCTCTGGGGGAGATTTGACTGTTTTTCTAACTTGATGAACAATCACAGACTTCATACTTGTTATTGTAACTGATAGTAATAGTCATCATATTATAAAATGGATTTTCATCATCATCATTATTATTATTACCATGAACATAATGTCCAGAATAAGCATTGTTTTAGTCATGGCTATTAATAGAAATAAATTTATTATAAGTAATTCTGAGTAAATGCAGACATTCAAATTTGCTTGCATTAATATATTGCAAGCATTAATATAACTTAATTATCTCCAGATCTTCTTTTAAACAAAGTTAGGCAAGAGTAAATTTAGGAGACATTCATTGTATTTATCTTTCCAATGTCAGAAAATAAAGACACTACAAAGAAGAGAGGTCATCAATGGAGTGAGCCAACCCAGTGGAAATCAAAATATTACAATATTTCTGGATGCTATAAAAGGTCTATATCTACATTCATGGAATTACACATATAACAAGCTAACAGTGACTGTGGTGGTGGGGATGGTCGTGTTGTTGGTGGTGGTGATGATACTGATGATAGTAATGATGATGATGATGATGACGATGATGATGACGACGACGATGATGATGATGATAGCAACAATAACAATAATGATTGTATTTAGTCAATACGCAGATATGCATTTGATATTTTGAAAGAAATAAAATATTATCAGGCAGAAAAATCCAACTTAAAATGAGCTCAGAATGCTAATAAGAGTTTCAAGAAATACTAATAATTTTTCAGATAATAAAAAGAATAAAGAAGCTATTAATAAAAAGCAATTATACAATAGCAAACAGCAAATGAATATAAATAGCTGAAGTTAATGTCTAAGATGATGATGATGATAATAATAATGATAATAATAATAATAATAATAATAATAATAATAATAATAATAACAATAATAATCCCAAGGCCATAAATTTGGGTGGAGGGTTAACATTTGATTATACCGAGTTCAGTATTAGAGTGGTACTTTATCAATCCCATGAAGGCAAAATTGGTTTCAGTGATCATGTAGCCCCATTCCCCCCACCACACACACAAAAGCAGAAGAAGACAGATCTAGGATTACTTTGATAACCACCAAGGGCAAGTGTCTTCTATCAGCTGGTGGACAGTGCTGAGAGGAGGCTCATTCAGCTGAAGTACAACTTGTACCTGTGTCTCCTATTTTACTGGAGCGAAACACCTTCCACTTTGTGCGGAACTTGAAAAAGTTGATAAGTGATTGACTGAAGACAAAAGTGTCCTTCCTCAGTTGTGTTGCCTATAAAACTTCTTTTGTCATAGCTAGCAGGCAGAAGAGAACTACCCTCACCCTGGCCAAAGAAAGCAGCAGGACAATGATTCATAATAGACTTGGCCAACAATTACAAGAATGGTTTCTTAGTTGTCAAGAGGGCCACAAATTCTGGAAGGATGATCAAGTTGGTTCCATGAAACCAAATAAGTTGATCTTGGTAACTGTAAAGTTTACCCTGTTGGGATGTGATTTAAGAACAAGAAGAGATATAACTAAAGACTACAAGGAAATTTCAGTCCATTTTACCACTTCTGTCACTCAAACCCAACACCACCACCAGCACTAAATAATAATAATAATAATAATAATAATAATAATAATAATAATAATATGTGGTATGAAAGCAACAAATGGAGAAACATTACAGGAACTGGTTGCCAAACTTATTTCCATTCCCAAAACTTGTTGGGGAATGGAAATAAGATATTGCAGCAAAGGTATAATGAAAAGGTAATCAAATTAAATGAATATATAGTAGATATTAACAAAGTATAAACATTTGGGAGGTGTTGTGAGGGATATCATTCAGTGCTACACATACATATAAGATTAGACCCTGTAGGATTAATTAGAAGCTAATGTAATTAGCTATTGGTTTGAAAACAAACCAGTACATTTGTTCAATAATATTTAGAGTATATTTTGTGTTTTAATGTGTGTGGATGTGTTATACAAAAATGCGTGCCTGTCCTTTCTTGGGGATTTAGAAATACCAATGAGTCCATGCACAAATCATGATGATGTGTTTCACACAAAAGTTTTGTTTATTTTGTTACTGGTTTTTCTTTTTTTCTTTTTAGAAATTTTTGGCATAGTTTATAATGACAAAAATGAGGCATATATATATATATATACAAGGCATGCATCTGGAAGACACTACTAGAGTTGAAGACACCTCTGAAAAAAGTGGCTAGACTTTCAGTAGCAAACATTGCGAAATGGCAGCAACTAGCTAGGAAAATAATCTAGGAAAATGTCACACAAGTAACAAGAACACAACTACTTTTTACATTTCTTTTTTTTTTAGCTTAATTTAAGAAAGAAACAAAGAAAGATAGCAAAAAGAAAGGCTGGAAAGAAAAGAAAAGCAAGGCAAAAATAAACTAAAACAAACATATCAAATATGAAAATGAAAAAGAATGAAAATATATTTACTACTTGTAAGTACAAATAGTGTCTGTAATATTTTATGATAAAGATGAATATGTATAACTGTTATGCAGATGGTAATGATAATGATGATGATGATGATGATAACCATAATAATGATAATAATTATGATGATGATGATGGTGAGGAGTAAGTAGTGGAGATTGAGAAGTTTGAGGAGTTACGAGGACGAGGAAGAAGAGAAAGGAGAAAAGGTAAAGGGTAGAAAGAGAGTGGCTATGATGGAAGAGGAAGGTAGTAAAAGAAATAATTAAGTGATGAGGGCAACGAGATTACTGGCGATAACGAAGAGTAATATGGTGATGACCACGGCAATAATGGGTAAAGAAGAAAAACTTATGATAGGCAAATAATCATCTACAGTTTGCTATAAACTACTGTCAGAGAACATGATGACTGAGGGATGAAGTGATGACAAATATTGATAGGAATGGGTGTGTGTACATGTGATATTACATGTGAAATTATGTGTGTGTGTGTGTATATAAATATGTACATGAATATATATATATATATATATATATATATATATATATATATATATATATTACGGAGATGTAGTTGCATAGCAAGTGACCTGATCTGAGATCGTGTGCTGGAACGAAGACAATTGCAGCGTGGAAGGTGTTTATAAGCCATTTAAAATAACACACAAAAAACGTTAGATTCACTTCAACATTTAAATTTAATTTGTCAAAATATTTTCGTCGATTTGAGACCGTGACCTGTTCACTGACATGCTACATCACAGAATTTTGTCAGTGAACAGGTCGCGGTCTCAAAGCGACGAAAATATTTTGACAAATTAAATTTAAATGTTGAAGTGAATCTAACGGATTTTGTGTGTTATTTTAAATGGCTTATAAACACCTTCCACACTGCAATTGTTTATATATATATATATATATATATATGCATGCACACACATGCATATAGACATATATTAAAATATATACATACAAGTACTTGTTTTGTGCATGCATTTGTCAGTTTGTATAAAACAAATGTTTTGCATCTGTATAAATAATAAATTACAAATTTAATAAATGGAGTTCACAAACGAGATTCCATTAAAAAAAAATTTGCTTATATTTATATCCACAAACCATGTATGTGTGTGTGGGGGTGCATATGTTGTGTGTGTGGGGGTGCATATGTTGTGTGTGTGTGTATGTGAGCGTGGGTACACCTGTGGTGAGATATAGATTTATGTATATGTAAAAGTCAAATGTAATAAACTTAGAAGATTTATCAGAAGGAGAGCACACTCCAGGTGGTTGATATTTACTAAGGACTCATAATGTTTTCAAAAGACTAAATCAAAACTGAAATATCAGAGCAATGCAATAGTTTGGAGCAGTGAGCATTTGCTCTTTCTGGCCAAAACTTAAGCAGAAAATATAAGCTGTATTTTTATAAGCTGTAACATAGAGGATGGCAGTGGTGGTGGTGGCAGCAGCAGCAATTGTAGTAGTAGTAGTAGTAGTAGTAGTAGTAGTAGTAGTAGTAGTAGTAGTAGTAATAGCAGTAAACTTTGAGCAAATTTCAAAATTGAAGTCGAAGGCACTCTAATGAATAAAGTATGTTGAAATAAACAAAACTATTAAAAATATCGAAAGTAACTCTCAGATATCTAAATATTAAATTGAAATATTAAATATTAGATGGCAAAATATTTCAAATTGACAGGAAAACAAGAGCTGGATAAGGCTATCAAAATTATATGCAATGAAAGTATTTACTTCCTTATTAATCTATGTTAAGCATACATACACACACATATATACATATACATGTATACATATATATTTATATGTACTATATATATATGTATGTTTGTATGTATCCATATGTATGCATACATCATATATATATATATATATATATATATATATATATATATATATATATATATATATAAACATGCATACACATATATATATAATTTTGTGTGTGTGTTCCAAACTGTTGAATCTATTTCTATTTCCAGTTTGAAAGACTGAAGCAAAACATAATTGATTGCGAAACAGTGAATGGGTTTAGAAATGAAGGGAAAAGTCTTGATATTGGCTGAGTTGTGAAGTTGTATGAGGAATCAATTTTGAAATCAATGTAGGAAATAAAGCTCAAGAATTATCAGCTGAGAGAAGAAAGTCATGGTCAATGGAATGGTGTTGTGTTTTATTTTGTGTTGTGATTCTGAGACGGAAAAGAGGTGGGGGAGGGTGAGTAATATGTGCAAGAGGATGGAATGGAGTAAGAAAATGAGATGAAAGGGAACATGAGTGGATAAGATAAGGAATAAATGAATGAATGAATTAGAATGAGAATGAAGGAAAGAACAATGATTGTTCATAGATTAACAGTAGAGAATGAAATAGGAGACAAACTAAATATGTGTGTACGTGTCAGTGTCAATGTATGAACATGTATTGTGTGCATACATTTGTGTATATTTATGAATATAGGTTCATATTGTCATTCAGTGAATGTGTGTTTACACGCACGTACACATTCATGTAAAAGTATATGTAGATATACAAAAGCATGAGCATGTGTGTGTGTATTTATATATGCATATATACACACAAAAGCATACACATGTGTAAACTTGTAAACATGTACATTGTATAGATTGTCATAAATATCTAAGCATCTAATATAGTGTACATGTGTGTATGTACACATATATACATATACGCATACATGCATATTTCTATATGTACACACACACACACACACACATATATAAATATGCTACCACATACACACACATATATATACACATATATGTATATATGTATACACACATGCACACACATATATAAGCCTATATATATATATATATACATATATATTTATATTTAGGCACACTCACAACCATGCACACATGCACACACCCATGTACATAAGCACACACACTCACACCCCCATCCACACATGTACAATGCAGCAAGAAAACCCAAGAGGAGCTAAAGCTACATGCAAAAAAAAAAAGAAAAAATTAAAAAACTTCAGTAAGGAAATGAAGAGAGAACTGAAATAATTAAATGAAAGGTTAAAAAAAAAAAGAAAAAAAACGTAACAGAAAAGTAGAAGAAAGGAGGAGGAGGAAGAAGATTGTGTTTCATTTCAAAAATCACACAAGTCATAAATGAAAAAAAAAATATTCTGGAGAAACCGAAATGAAATAATGAAAAAGAGTTTCAGAAGGGAGAGAGAGAGAGAGAGAGAGAGAGAGAGAGAAAGAGAGAGAGAAAGAGAGAGAGAGGGAAAATACAGAAAGAATGAGAGAGGAATAGATAGTTATAAAAAAAATTATTATTATTATCATAAATAATAATAATATTAATAGTAGCAGTAGTAGTAGTAGTAGTAGTGGTAGTAGTAGTAGTAATAATAATAGAAATGAAACAGCTCTATATTGTTGCAAAACAAAAAAAAAAGTATATATATATATGTATATGCATATATATAGATATATATATAGATATATATATAATATTTTGCATCTAGATATAGGAAAGATTGTTAGTTTTGGAAAAAAAAAAGTAGTTAACAAAAAAAAAATAATAAAAATAACACGATTAATATCAAACTGCTTACGATCAATCCCTGCGCTTAACATCGTGTCCTCTTTGAATACTGAAACATTAAGAAAAGAAGGAAATAGAACGTTTTTATTCTTGTTTTCGTTCTTGGTTTATTTATTTATTTATTTACTTGAAGTGGGTTTTTTTTAAATTTTAAGTTATTTGTTGTCTGTTTTGCTTCGTTCATTGTTTGCTTGAATGGTTGCTTCTTTGCTTGGTCGAGTTGCTTCATATTGTCTTTTTGCTTTTCTATTCTTAATATGAATGTGTGTGCGTGTGTGTGTATGGAGATCTATATGCACAGACATATATATATATATAGAAATTTATATATGTGTGTGTGTGTGTGTATACACACACGTACATACACGTGTGAGTGTATATATATATATATATATATATATATATATATATATATGCAGGTGTCTGTTGCATGTTTGTCTCCATTTTCTCGTTAATGCTCATTTCTAAATGTAACTTCTCTTAGTTTTCTGTTGTGATAAACTAAACTTCATTTATGGCTGATATCTTTGTGCTCATTCATCTTATTTATCTAATTGATTAGTTTAAGTTTTCTACTTTTTCTGCTAATTCCTATTTTAGTGCTGTTATTTAAGCTTCTGTCTTACCAACACTTTCAATTCACTCATTGTATATATATATAAGAAAAAGAAAAAGAAATGTGTGTGTGTGTATGTTCATATTCTTGTATATTAATATAGGAAAAGCTAAAATACATTTTCAGTTTTGTTCAATACATGTTGTTCTGAATATTTGAATTTGTGTGTGTGTGAGAGAGAGAGAGAGAGAGAAAGAGAAAGAGAGAAAAGTTGTGTATGTTTATTCAATTACATCTTGCTTGTCAAATGGTGTCAACCAACACATCTGCATTGCAGAAGGTGATAAAGGACAAGGTGGTTGTAATGTGGCTGTAATCTACATTTATACATAGAGTGTCTAACATCTCACACCCATTTTTCTAAATTTCTTGCCACTCATTTTTTTTTTTGCATTCATTTTTTTTTTATTGCTGCCAAAAACATCAATAAAATTACAAAACAAATATGCTGAACGTTTTGTTACTTGATGATTTCTAATTTTCAGTCATCGCACACTTATTATTGGTCAATCAGTAGACCATGGGAGAAATAGATAACATCTGGATGCATTGGATACCAGTGTATGTGAGTCCAAATTCTTGAAAGATCTGGTAGCTTATCTCAACAGCGAAAAGTAAAGCATATAAAAATTAAATGTAATAGCCAGGTTCATAATTAAATGTTTGTATTAGATTTGAACTCCAAATAAAGGTTCAATACCATGTTGTTCAGCCATTTACTACACGTGCTTTGAGTAAGGCTGATCAACTCAGTTTTGTCCCACTTTCACAATACATACGGTTGAACCATCTCTGGATATGAATATTGAAACAAGACTCCATAAAATGACTAGAAATAGGAGTTTCATTCAATGAAGCTGAAACCTTTGAGATGTTACCTTCAGAAATATAAATGAGGACATGTGTGGCATATTCAATATATTGGAACATAAAGCATTTTTACTCTGCACATTTCAGAGTGTGTTTACAAAAGTTATAAAAGTACATTGTAGATTTCTTTCAGTTAGCCTTAGTCTGGGCTGGCACTAGAAAGTGCAAAGCTCAATAACAGAACTGTCAGTGTGGGCCCCCTATTCTATAAAAGCTGAAGATTGAAGTCTTATATTTTATGTAGGATGCTAAAAAGCATTGGGGGTTGCAGCTCCACCATTATCTATAATGATAAAATTCATCATAGTATCCTCTGCTCGTGCATGGGGGGCCTCTCTTAGCATGAGGTCCAATTTGAACAAACCTGTCTAATTGGCTTAAAACTAACCCTGACCTTAGGAATCTTGTTTCCCTTTGGTTTACTTCAGAACAAGATAAGAGCATTAACAATAAAAATTTCCAGAACAGTTCCTTATGGAAATCAACATCCAAGTATGTCTCAGCTGGCTAAATAAGACTGTTGTTGTCATAAAATGTCCCTCTAAATCTGCTGCATTCCATCAACTATGGTGGAGGACCTGAGAAATGGAGACAGCCTCAAAACTAGAATACAAAGAGAGAGATTAGAAATCTTGGAAGATAATATTTAATTTAGACATAATTTGCACATTTAGGATATTCCAATGCTGGTTAGAGTATTCTTTAGAATGTAGAACAAATAAGAAATGGTGTAAATATAATTTTTTGAAAGTTGTCAGAGGAACAAAAGATGAACTTTGCGGAGAAGTTCTTTTGCTATGTTTTTTTTTTTTTTACTCTTTATGTGTATTAACAAAATGAGTGTGGTTCATATTGATAGACAATTTCAAAAACACTGTGATTAAAATTTTCCTTTTTAATGATATGGTTTGGTTTTGTGTGAGTTCATCAAACCATGAAAGCAATTGTTTAAAAGTCACAGCGCTTCTTGCTAATCTTCAATAGCTTTTTCAAAGGAAATTTGCATTGATGGAATGTGTGGTCATTCACACTTTGTATCGATATATAATAATAATAAGGCAATACACTTTCTTGCTGTCTATTTCTAAAACAATGGAAAGCAAATCTACACTATTTTGAAATGTCTTGTAACTTATTGAGAAGACAATATCAAAATGGATTCTGATACTTAATAAGTATTTATTTTTCCATGTGATGTGACCATTTCATGAAACAATGAAAATTTCAGAATTTTCTCAAATCGGTCACCATTGAAAAGCAAAAACTTCAGAGCAGAATCTGATTGAAATTATTTTAAAAGATTCCATTATACTTAGAAATCCATGTTTGGTAGCAATAAATATGTCAGAAATAATAAGGAATAATTACAAAATATGCATTTCAGTAGCTGCAAAAAGAAAAGAAGGGCAGATAAATCAGACACTCTATGTATATTTTCTGTTTGGAATACAAGTTAACTTGTTTGTGTGTATGTGTGTGTGTATGTATGTGTGTGTGTGTGTGTGTGTGTGTGTGTGTGTGTGTGTGTGTGTGTGTGTGTGTGTGTGTGTGTGTGTGTGTGTGTGTATATAGATAGATATTTTAACTTAAAAAGTCTCAGAAATTGTACAAGTAAACAAAGATGGAAGAGATTATATAAAAAAAACTATAAATGTTTATATGTGAGCATAGAAATGTTAATATAAAGTTTTCACCAAACATTTAGGATTGAGAATTTACAACCAAATGTCAAGGATTCAGGAGATGTGATTCCAAAGTCTTCGTAAAACTCTGCATATTATAAAAGGTTTACAATATTAGAGGGAAGTTCATAGCTTTCTCTTCTTCATATGTATGAAAATAAAATATATGAGTGATGAAAGCAAAAAATACAATTATCATAAACATTAGTTTCTTGTTTTTCATAATGATAATAATAATAATAATATTAACAATAATATAATTTCTAAATTAGGCTTGTAGCCTTAAGGGGACAAAAAACATTTTATAAAATAAAATAATACATTAATCAAATATACTGAGTTATATACTCAGGAAGAAAGATGATTTCAAATGTATTTTTGATTTAAAAAAAAAATATGAAAGTTAAATTTTCAAAAGAAAAATAAAAAGAAAAACCAGCTGGGACATTGTGTTGGTTTTTAGCATTCCACCAGAAATTGTCCAACTTCAACCAAATTGATGTATCAAGTAATAATAAAACAAGTTCATAGACGAGTGTAAGAGAGAGAAGTGTTGTATGTGTGTGTGTTTAAAGGGGGGGGGAGAAAGTTCAAAAATTGCGACATTAGTTTATAAGCAAATGAATTTAGTTGGATGGTTCCCCCCCCCCCCCGCCTGTAAAATGTTAAAACTCATACATGTAGCAAAAACGTTTATGTGTGATCTTAATTGTGTATGCATACATGGATGCAGGAAAGCTGTGTTGCACCATATTGATTCTGCCTAACAATTACTTTAAGGGGTGCTTATGAATAGACTGTTCAGTTAATATAGTCATCAGTGAATCCAGTAGAGACACTCTAACCTCTATCATATTCTATCTTCTCCCAACATATCACTTAAAGGCATTATTTTCTTTCCTATTCTCTTTTTCAGTGGTGGGGGCTCTTTGACTCTGTCACTTACACAGAGCTGGCTGGAGGAAAAAGTGCTCACTACATTTTGTAAGGATGGGGTTGAATCAGGCAGAAATAATGCAGTTTTCAAGGTGATTCCTCAGTCTTGTCAAAGTGCAAGACAACCTCTATGGTGTTGGTGAAGAAATACACTTGGTATACTCTAAAGTGGTTGGCATTAGGAAGGGTACCTAGTCATAGAAGGGAAGCCAAAATTGAGATAGTGGAGTAAGATGTGGTCTTCCAACTGTGTAACCCATGACTTTTACCAGAAAAGAAAACAGATGCAAAATGATGATCACACACACACACACACACACATGAAATAGTACTCTTTTACTCTTTTACTTGTTTCAGTCATTTCGCAGTGGGAATGAACCCGGAACCATGTGGTTAGTAAGCAAGCTACTTACCACACAGCCACTCCTGCGCCTATGTAATGAGCAACTGAGAAAGTTAATAACTAGTGTTGAAAAGATTCCAAAATTGTATAAGGTGCTTTGTAAAGAAGATTCAGGGCTGGGGTTACTAAGTATATATATATAAGGAGAGAGCAATTTTTGTTAAGAGAACATTGACTGGGGAAAGGCCATCTTTCAGCTTTTACAAAATATGGCAGGGAAATTTATGGTGATTTAGGAGTAATTCTATTATAGGGCATCTGATCTGGTGGAGAACTTTTGGATAAACTTTGGAGTGTTATAAAGGTTCACATTATACATAATTTTTCCACCCTGTATACAAATTTAGAGAAGAGAAAAGTGAAAGAATGGATATCTAAAATCTTAGATTTGAGTATACGGGGGAAAAAGTTTCATGAAGGAGAGTAAAGATCTCTCCAGAGTAAATTCTAAAAGTAATATTAGATGGACAAATGTAAATGTAAAAAAGATAGGGCTTTTAAGCAAGTCAAAGGCATTCCTATGGGTGGCATTCCTATGTAACCCCTTATTTTCTGATTTATATTATCCTGCAGCAAAATCAATAAATTCAGGTAAAGGTGTGTATGGTAAGAAGCTTGCTTCATGACCACATGGTTCTGGGCTCACTTCAACTATGTGGAACCTTGGGCAAGTCTCATCTGCTATAGCCTCAGGCTGAACAAAGCCTTGTGAGTGCATTTGACAGATGGAAACTGAAAGAAGCCTATCATGTGTGTGTGTCTTTGAGTCTGTGTTTGTCCCACCATCACTGCTTGACATTTGGTGTTGGTGTGTTTATGTGCCCCCATAACTTAGCAGTTTGACAAAAGTGACTGATAGAATAAATACAAGGCTTAAAAAATAAGTCCCGGGGTCAATTTATTCGACTAAAACTCTTCAAGGTGGTGCTCCAGTATGGCTACAGTCAAATGACTGAAACAAGTAGAAGAATAAAATAATAAATCCTTAAGGACTTGAATTGTTGCTTGAGAAAACTGTTGTCTTATTGGAAGAATTTAGGATTATTTCAAGCGTCCAACTAAACATTTAGATGGCCGAGTAATATTTCATATATTGGTTTAACTCTTCAAACAATGTTTATCAACAAGAAATGTTAGTTACAAGTGGAAATCTCCGAAAAGTTTAGGCTCATTAATGGTTTATATGTTTGCCATTATCTAAGTTTCTCTTTTAGTTCCACTTGATCTTTAGATCTACATTGTTTAAAAGAGAGGTCAGCAACTGTGCTGGTCTGTCTTCTGCATGAAATACATGTATTAGCTGGCTGGCTGGTGTAATTTTGTCTAATAGAATTTTCTTTACATTAATTATAATTTTAATTTGTTCACTGATTCAACATTTAATTAACATTACTTTCATGTCTGTTTTTCATTTTCTTTCTATTGAATAGTCAATATTAGATCAGTCTGAAGAGCACTGCAAAATTTTTCCATTTCTTTTCTTTTTTTATTTTTCCTCCTTTCTAATTTCATTTCATTCAACACAGCAGAGCTTTAGGTTAGAGTTTTTACTACTGGTTGGTTATATATGCTTACTTAGATGTCGGCAGGGAAAGGTATGCATATTTCTCATGGTGTGGAGTATCTATTTTATCAAAAGTCTGTGTGAGACTTTGTTGCTATGTCTAGTAATTCCACAACAATGTTTAAGTAGATTGTGACATTACTGAAACTTGTGGATTCAATGATATTGATTAGTAATAATTAATGATGGGATTTCATTGTTTATTCAGATAATTTTTGTTCGTTATTGATATTTCTGTAGTTGCTACTACGCTTCGGCTTTTGTACATCCACATTCGGTGTCTTTGCTCTTTCGGTCTCTCTAAATCTAATGAGCTGAGTGCTACATTTTTCATTCATAAAAGACCTGGCATTTACAACCACTTCTCTATCCTGATTTCTAGTGACAATGAAATCTCTCAGACTTGCAGGCTTACTGGACTGGAAGAAGACCAAGAGATTGGTTGGCTTCTTGAAATGCCTGTTGTTCATTTGCATTGCTGATCTTCAGCTAAGATAATGTTGTCACTATCCTTAATTATTGAGGTGCTATGCAAGAGAACCTCATTGGTAAGCTCTTTTACTTATCAGATAAACCCACTTAAGGAGCATAAACAATGATAACAGTCACTGTTCCTTTGCCAATAACTAGCCTATACTCAAAAACTATCCTGTAACATACCCTGGATGCCTCACTTACTTTATCCATTTTTTTTCTCCACTTCAGCCAACAACCTTTCACCTTACCTCTTGCACACAGTATAAGTTGACTCACCTCTGCTCAAGCATTCCCCTTTCATCTCACCAGACCTACCTTTCATTGTACCAACATTAATGGTTGCAGCTCCGACGTTTTTTTTACCTGATACAAGTAAAATATTCCTTATGGTGGGAAGGTTGATCCTTTAAGCATCTTTCTTGCATCCTGAAAGGGCATGGGTAATCGTTTGATGTCATCTGAGGGCTTCTTATAAACAGATGCTTCCATTTAGACACTCCACTATCATGTACAACACTAGCATACTGAGTGCTAGTCTGCTATACACAATCAAAGTGTACAGTATTGTTACAGTATCGCATGATTTTGATTTTGTTTAACATGCTGGATACCTTAATCCTATCACCAACCACTTTGCAGTGTGGGTACATACTTTTTTGGGGGCTTGTCACAAGTACTATAGAGGTTATCGTCAAGGGCTAACAAGTCATTGTCACAGTTTTTATTCAGAGTGGTTGCTCTTGCAGACAGGGTGCAGTGTCCATGTCCACCTTGTGCAAGTAGTTTCATAGGAGTCTCTACTCTCTTAGATAGGTTGCTAGGGCCAGGAGGAGGGATGAGAAGGAGGGAAGGACATATCAGGAAGAGATGATTTAAGGAACAAATCATATGGAAGAGATGACAAAGGGAGAAAGTGGGAGTGGTGAGGCATAGTGAAAGTGAAAGTAGGAAGGGTGACATCAGTTAGGACTAACAGAATTGGTCAGGTGTTCTTGAGATATGAAGAGAGAACTAAGTGGAGAGAAACAGTTGTATGAAATACAGGCCGGGGAGAAGTATGTGCACCACTGACCTAAGAAAGTAAAAGGTAGGGGATGAATAATGCCATGCTCCTCATACCTTTACAGAAACACTTGTAAGGGGTGTGGCTAGCTATAGAGTCCATGTATGCACAGTTTAGTTGCTAAAGTAGTAAATCCAAACCTTCCTGTGGATATCCAGTCTTACAGATATTTGATGGTGGATGCCTAGTTGAGAGAATATTGGTATCCCATAAAACTGTTTCTTTTCAGACTTTTAGAAGCATACATACAAAGGCCTGAAAATGACAGACTTCATTGTAAAAGTCTGCCAACCTGTCTCCTGTAAGAGGTCAGTATTTGTGTAAATATCCATACAAAATGCTTGAAAATATATCCAGCATATTCCAGAGCAAATTGTGTAGTACTAAGTTATTCATGATAATTATTATTACTTCAAAAGAGAAAGCAAGGAAATTCAATTTGTCATACATAAATAGATACATAAATAATATATAAATAATAGATAAAATATATAAATAATGAATATATATATATATATATATATATAATGGTTAAGCATACAGAATACTGGTTCCAATCGCTTTAATAATTTCAGTGATTGGTTTAATTAACATAAGCACTTATTCAATATTGTTTAAAGTTAATTAAAAATTATTAACTAGAAAACAAAACCCTTTCTAAGTGTGACTATGACAACATTACAAAAAAAAAAATCCTAAAATGAAGAAATCCTTAGAAAGGAAGTTCAATGGATTTACCTATAAAAAAAAATGATGAGATTATGAGATATGAGTTATGACATGTGGCATAGGAGTTATGGCATTCTGGAACAGAAAAACTATGATCAAATCACATAAAAATAAGTAAAGGAAGATGACAGTAAATGTTACATGAATCAACAAGAAACTGTAAATGATTAATGGAGATACTTGTCTGGTTTCTTTGAGTTTTACCACTGCAAATATGTAATTTCAATGGCATCACAGAGACAATGATATTATTTTAACCAAACATATTTCTTGGATACCCCAAAAGCTCTGATAAACTCTAAAAATTGAATAAGGATCACTGAATAGAGTCAAGTTATTGTTTGCCATTTGCAGCTTATTAACAGTGAAAGTCTTAGGAGGATAAGTGAGGTGAAGGAAACTCTGATCTATTTTGTTACTATAGTTATTATGTGAAATATTAAGGTACCTCTTAGATGGAGATGATGCATAGAACCTATGCTAAAAAAAGATCCTAATATAAAAAAATGGCAAATAATTATTAATTTAGAATATTAAAAAGAAAGTTTCTCCATAAAATGATACTAAGAATTACTACCTAACTACATAGGAAAATATGATGTTTTCAGTGAACAGGAAAATTGAACTGGCAGCTGACAAATTCACAAACAAAATTGTGTTTTAGGAATGGAACATTCATTGTTATAATATGAAAATGGATTCTATTGAGATACACAGCAATTTCTTTTTACAATATTTGCCTTAATTTAAACATAAAACTGACAGGGGGAAAATACCACTTTCAGACCATGTTTCTTAACTACCAGAGTAACAATTTCGTCACAGAATGGGATAGGTTATTAAATATCAGAATACAATGAGTGTTTAGTGTCACTTGGAAATATTGAGACATTTTGTAATTCTTTAATGAACCCCACATGACAATTTAAATCAGAATAACAAAATCTAGCAAGAAAGAATTTATTGGATAGCAAACATAGAGGGAGGGAATTGGTTTGATAACCTGATTCTAAATCTAACAAATAATATTGAACAACTATGATTGATTAAATTCTCAAAAAACTAAACAAAACATTCCTAACTTTTAAAACAGAAAATCCTCTTGAATGATGCAGTTGGCTTGCTCAAGCCATTTTAAGAATAATGATATTTGTGCTTGTTCATTTTCATGTTTATCGTTCTCTATGAAGATTTATTGCAAATGGTCTGTTTATTAAATATGTCATTAGAATCACCAAAAGCCAAATTCTGCCACAGGGTAGAGAGAGAGAGAGAGTGTGTGTGTGTGTGTATGTGTGTGTGTGCATGAATGTGCAAAGCAAAGAAATAAAAGCATTATATGCCCTTCACACTTCAATTTTTAGATATAAACATGAAGTTTAAAAAATGTCATTTTTGAGAGATTCAATCAAATCTTTAGATCTTGTTAAGCAAACTCACATGGGATGAGTGTGTGTGTGTGTGCGTGTATATGTATATATCTGTGTGTGTGTGTGTCTTTGTGCTCATGTCAGTCTCCCATCACCACTTCACAATTGGTGTTGGTCTGTTTATGTCCTCATAACATAACAGTTCAGCAAAATAGCCCAATAAAATAAGTACTAGGCTTTAAAATAAGTCCTGGGGTCAATTTGTTTGACTAAAACCCTTCAAGGTGGTGCACCAGCAAGGTTGCAGTCAAATGGCTGACACAAGTAAAAGAATAATATATATATGTGTGTGTGTGTGTGTGTGTGTGTGTGTGGAGGCGCAATGGCCCAGTGGTTAGGGCAGTGGGCTCGCAGTCGGAGGCTCGTGGTTTCGATTCCCAGACTGGGTGTTGAGTGTGTTTATTGTGTGAAAACACCACAAGCTCCACGAGGCTCTGGCAGGGGGTGGGGTGGGTGGTGACCCCTGTTGTAGTCTTTCGCCCCAGCTTTCTCTCACTCTTTCTTCTTGTTTCTTGAGTAACGCTGCGATGGACTGGCGTCCCGTCCAGCTGGGGGGGGGGGGGCACATATGCCATAGAAACTAGGAAACTGGGACCATGAGCCTGGCTAGGCTTTAAAAGGGCGAGAGTACAAATATATATATACATATGTATATGTGTGTGTGTGTATATGTTTGTGTGTATGTATATATGTATGTATACACATAAAAACATATATGCATCTGAAAAAAATGAATGTACGTGTGTTTGTGTATATGAAAGCTAAAAATTTACTGAGCCACTGGATAGGATGATGTGCCATCAGAAGAAGTCGGATTTTCAGATCTGGTAGAAGTGAGAATATGAGAGACAAATTTGCATTGGATAAGAACACAAAAGGGATGAACTGTCAATATACATGATAGCATATCCACCTGGCTATTTACTCTATATGCTGCATGGAAGATGTTTCTAAGCCATTTAAGAACACACAAAGACCGTTAGTTTCACTTTGTACTGCACAAAGTTTTGTCATTGAACAGGTCGTGGTTTCAAAGTGATAAAAATATTTTGACACAAATTAAATTTGAATGTTGACCTGAAACTAAAGGTTTTTGTGTGTTCTTAAACACTTACAAACATCTTCCATGCAGCAATTGCTTTTGTTTCAGCACATGATCTCAATCAAGTCACTTACTACTATACAAGTACATTTCCATAACTCCAATATATATATATATATATATAGGCATTAAATGTGGTATGCAAGAGAGATGACTGCTCTGGTATGGTCAGGTAATGCATATGGACAAGGATAGCTGTGTAAAGAAGAGCCGATCTCCAACTGTGAAGGAAACCTGCAGAAGAGGTAGACCCAGGAAGATGAGATGAGGTGGTGAAGCATGCTGGGCCTCATGGAGGCAATGACAAGTGCCGTCTGACTGGTACCCATGCTTATAGGATGTAAAAAGTACCAGTCAAGCATTGAACCTTATGGAGGCAGTCACAGGTGACTGAGACCTTTAGCGATATGCCATGCTTGAGAAAACCTGTCAAGCCAAGTGGGATTGTAGTCATGGCCGATTTGCTGGCGTCACGTCAATGGTACCCGTGGTGGTGGCATGTAAAAAGCACCTACAGTACCTTTGGAGTGTTTGGAATTAGGAAAGGCATCCATCTGTAGAAACCATGCCAAATCAGAATGGAACCTGGTGCAGCTCCATGCCAGCACAGAAAAGGGACGTTAAATGATGATGATGATATATATATGTATATAGATAAAGTTAAAAAAAGCAGATAAAGTTGGAAAAGGGACCGTTTCAATATATTCATCTTATCAAATATTAAAAAGAATTTTTGTGGAATTCAAAAAGAAAAAAATTAGGGGGTTAACACACACCACAATAACACATGCAGGCAAAACATTCTCATAAAACCAAAAACACACGACATAAACCCACACACCACAAATTCTAGAACGTTTCCAAAATCTAAACAAAACAAAAACACATACATCACTACAAATATACACACACATTCAGACAAAACAACACACACACTACAAAAAAACAAGCACACACACACCAAGCTCTTTAACAAATTTATACCACAGTTAAATATCTAAACACCCACTATCAATCAACAAATAAGGATCTATCACACACACACACACACATACACACACACTAACACACACATATGCAAAGCATTCCCCTCAAAATTCAAAAACACACAGCACACCTGCCACAATATACAAAACATATACAAAACAAAAACATCACACGTACATAGACACACACATACACTCACAGGCAAAACAACACACACACATACACTCACAGGCAAAACAACACACACACACAGTTGACCAGAACTACTGACCAAAAAAATGAAAAAACTAAAATGCTTTGATAATATATTCCAAACACACACAGTTGGCCATACCCTACAACACACATACATAGACAAACACATACACACACACACATAATCAGACAACAGTAAATGGAAAATAATTCCTCAGAAATTCTTCAAATGACCATCCTTAAAAAAACACTTAACCACTAAACCATATTCTTACAATAGCAAAAGGAAAAAATGCTTCCACACAAACACACACACACACACACACACACACAGCTGGCCACAACCTGAATAAAATCATCCTATTCAGTTCAAAAGACTTCTTTTCAATAGAATTCCTGAAACTTGAACTCTCAAACCCCACCCCAAACCTACGTGGAAGAACATGTATATAAGAGAATGAATTTAAAGTAAGTTTCACTAAGAACTAAAAAGTGAGTACAAACTGCCAAACCCCACAAAAATTCTTTTCAATATTTGATAAGATGGACACATCGAAACTGGTTATATATTTTAAATAACTCACAATAACAAAAATATTAAATATCTTCTAAAATATATTTCTGTGCCTTTTCCAATTTTATTTACATTTTTAACCACAATTTTTTATATGTATGAACTCTAAAGCCCCTTGAAGAGTGGGAACAAACACAGACACAAGGGCACATTCACATGAATATATATATATATATATATATATGACAGGCTTCTTTCAGTTTCCATCTACCATATCCACTCAGAAGACTTAAGTTGGCCTGAGGCTATAGTAGTAGACATTTGCCCAATGTGCCACACAGTGGGACTGAACCTGGAACCATGTGGTTAGGAAGCAAGCTACTTTATTTCATAAATATTTGCCACACAGCCACACCTGCACATTTTTAAAAAATTCATCTATATAGGAATGGCTTTCCTTGAATCGACTATCACAGAACCCACCCCTTGCATTTTTCCTGGCTTATTTCTGGTTGAGAAAGGATAACCTCATAGAAGGAGACAAAAACAAGATTACATAGTGCAAATATCTTTACAGAATGAAACACATACACTGTTACAACAAGAAATAACAACAACAACAACAAAGATGATTTCTAACAGTGTCAAGAGGCCAAAACTTTTAGGGGATAGCTACAGAGAATTGAATGAATGGAAGTAATTTGATTTAAGTACATTACCCGTACCTATCAATTGAGGAGGATGAACAATAAAGTTGAATGTGGTATGATTGAAACTCAGCAGGATATAAATGGAGGTAGCTAAATAGTGCAAAACATTTAAATATTTCTCCTCTATTTTTCCACTGCACCTTTCAATTATATAAATATTTATAATAATAATAATGATAATACTGAAGTGAGAAAACCAGATATAATTATAGAGAAGTAAATAAAGTGTAAGATCATAGATTATGCAATCCCATACGATATCAGGATAGATGCCAAAGAAACTAAGATAATAGAGGATTATCAGAATCTAGCTAGAGAGAGATGAATGGATTATGGAAGACTAAGAGAACAATTATTCCTGTACTAATAGGTGCACTTGGCCCAACATCCAAAATGCTACCTAAATGATTGAAAGATGTTGGAATTGAGAAG
Organism: Octopus bimaculoides; assembly: GCF_046866305.1. Lineage (NCBI taxonomy): Eukaryota > Metazoa > Mollusca > Cephalopoda > Octopoda > Octopodidae > Octopus > Octopus bimaculoides. The sequence goes on along the minus strand of NC_142934.1, from coordinate 96,530,287 downwards.
TACAGAGTTGACCTGCAGAATTGTGCCATCATCTAATCTGCAAGATTCTTGAGATCTGAGGAGACTTGTCATCAAACCTCAAGATAATGTTCCTACACCAACTTAATAATAATAATAATAATAATAATAATAATAATAAGAAGAAGAAGAAGAAGAAATATAAATAATAATGGTTTCAAATTTTGCCCCAAAGGCAGTCATTTTTGGGGTGGCGGAGATGAGTTGATTACATCGACCTCAGTGTTCAACTGCTATGTGTTTTATCGACCCTAAAAGGATGAAAGGCAAAGTCGACCTTGGTAGAATTTGAACTCAGAACATATTGGCAGACAAAATACTGCTTAGCATTTTGCCCAGCATGCTAATGTTTCTGCCAGCTCACCACCTTAGAAATCTCCATAATAACTGTTCCTAGTAATTATTTGGAGAGGGAGAACTGTTATTTTTAACAATCACTGAAGGTGATTGGTATTTTATTTTCTCAATCCAAAAACCAAAGAAAATGTGGAAGGCAAGAAATTCAGTGGAGGAGATTAGCAGATGAAATCAATTTCATTGACCTCAGAGGGATGTAAGGCAAATTTAACCTTGGTGGGATTTGAACTTAAAGAGCTGCAAGAAATACAGTTAGGAATTGTCACATTAAAGAGTCTATCATTTATCATCAGCCTATTATTATTATTATTATTATTATTATTATTATTATTATTATTATTAGTAGTAGTAGTAGTAGTAACTACAACAACAATTGAACAGTGTGACACATTGTGTAGACATTAGCTTATGTTATTTTCATTTCGTAAATATTTGTAGAATTAGGTAATTTCATTGAAATAGGAAGATTGGTTGAACAGAATATATGAGAAACATACATTTGAATAAAGCAAAAAAAAAAGAAAAATTCAGCAACTTGCTATTAACAAAGGCTACTAGTCACCTTGTAATATTACTTGTTAATTATCTCTTGTAATTTCAATCACAACACTATTGCCTAAACTGTTTAATGCAGTTGTCTAATCTGACTATAAACCCTCTTCAATTCTAGATCTGAGAAATGAATACTCCGCTATAAAGGTTGATGTAATTGAAGCTAGAAATACCTGTAAAAGGTTTTTTTTTCAATGGATGACGACTGAGCAGAGAGGAGTTATTCAACTACTGCAGCAGTTATTTTTGAATAATAATACCTCTGATTGGAAACTATGAAACTTGTAATAAGTATCATCCATGTATACATTTTATATCTCTTTGTCTCTCATATACTTGTTTTCTTTTTCTTTTTTGTTTTAGTTATAATAAAGAAGTGTAGAGTATCAAATAAGATACTTCTTTTCCATAAAAACAGTTGAAAGGTGAGAATAAGATATAAGAGGAATGTGTGACTGGGGTTTGATTTTATATATGAGGATGTTTTACAATGAATGAGGGAGAAAAAATAGCGGAAATGGAAAGACTGTTTGAAATATAGAAATGGTAGAATTTCATGATAGGGGAAATAATGTTATTTAGGAAGTCCTGTCTAGAGGCAAGTCATTTTGAAGCATCTGTAATATTGCGTAGACTGTTGCTAGTAGACAGTTATAAGCAAAAGGCAAAACTGAGGGATTAAATGGGAGCGGAATGTTGGTGTTGTACAGGGTTGTGAGATATAACATAAGATTATGTCATTAATGATTTCTCAGGGATTTCTGAAGACATTAATGCAAATAGGAAGTTAACCAGGCATTTAGAATCAAAATGACATTTTCTTTAATTGTAATTTTCCACAAAGATTTTTAAAAATAACTAAATAAAACAGAACAGTATAATATTTAAAGAAGGTTATATGTTCGAGTTAATAATAATCAGTTGTCATCTAGAAGATGGACGATGTATGGTGGAAGAAAAACGGATAGCATTGTCAATGAATTAAGGCTATATTTTAGTCATGTGTGAGTGATGTTTGTAGGTCTGTGAGAATGTTTGCTGCTTTGATTATTTTCAAAATGGTGCAGACTTTGGTGGGAAGTGGCTGGATATGAATTATGTAAAAAATAAAAAAATAAAAAAATAAAAATAAATTAAAAAAATATTTTTAAAAAATTGATTGACAACAACAAGGCTGGATAGAGGGGTGGGTAATCGAAGCTTTGGTCAAAACATTCCTGACACTCATAAAACACTTGGTTGCAAAACAATAAAAAAAAAATTATGAAATATATATATTGATATATATATATATATATATATATATATATATATATATAAAAGAATACAACAACTATAACATAAAAACACAGGGCATTTAAGGTAAGAGCAAGAGGTAGGAGGGAAAGGAGAAAAGAACAGATGAGAAATAGGTAAACAACATTAGCTGAATGCTGCAAGTGAGAAAATGATAAAGTGGAAAGAGGTAATACAAGGTGCAAAAATATAGTTAGGGATCTGTAAAATTTTTGGAGGATTCAGGGATTGTGGATTAATATAGGTGTTATTAGTTTTGTTTTACACATATTTGATATATTATTATTTACTTTTAAATGCTACTTGTAACTCCTCTTTCAAATTCTGAATTGGTAACACAATCAATACATTGGGTAATATTTACAGAGTTTAAATGTGAGGAAGGTTTTCTAAAATCAAAAACATAAAAAGAAGGGAAAAATGTAAAAAAAAAAAAAAAAAAAAAAATCAGTAGAGAATTACAAACATGCAAACAGGAAATACATTTAAAACATGAGACTACATACATACACACACGCGCACACATTTTTATAAAGGTCTTTATTTGCATTCACTTCTGTTTAAATAAATATGTACTGAATTAACAAAGAAATGATAGTGTGAAATATTTTATATATATACATACACATATACATGCACATACAGACACACACACTCAGACATACATACACACACATATTCATATATAGATAGCTACATAGATACAAACATGAACACATACATAGAAAATGGTTGAAATGAAAAAAAAAATAGTTTGAAAAAAAATCAATGAAAACCCCAAAAATATATTTGAAGGAAATAAAGTAATATTCAATGATAAGTAAAAACAGATACAATATGTTTATATATGTGTGCGTGCGTCTGTGTGTATATATATGCACACACATGCACATATATATATAAATATATATATATATATATATATATATATATATATATATACACACACACACACACAAACACACACAGATATACATAAATGAGTACTCAACACCACATTGGTGGGTAGAATTTCTTTTCTCTCTGTGTGTGCCTATATATGTATGTCTATACATATATATATATATGTATATATATATATATATATATATATATATATATACATGCACACACACACACACACACACACATACATACATAATATATACGCATGCACACACATGTAGGCTCTTAGTGATTTGAAGACTAGTATTTTAAATAAAATTTCACATCTTTTAAAGCTTCATTAACATAATACAGGGAAAAAATAAATTTTAAAAAGAATAAAGCAAGTCAATATGATAGAATAAATGGAGGAAGAATGACTGGAACAGTGGAATGGTTCTGATCCCAGTATTGGAAATCATTAATTACAACCGTAATTTCTCAACAAAAGAAAGACAGCCTGAAAACAACTTATTAAAAAAAAAAATTTTAAAATAGAATTGAGGATTCTAATCAAAGTCTATGCATTTTGTGATGTGATTTCTACCTTTTATTAAGAACCATAAATGTCTGTTGAGTTAAGAGTAATTCCAAATTTTCCTCAGGCTTACCTATTGACACACATAGAAAGACAACAATATATGAAAGATTGGAGCAAATCTCTTAAACTTACAACAGTTTAATTTATCTACAAAATTTCATGCCAGGTGAATTAAAACAGGATTCCTCACCAATCCTATTGCAGAGAATGAATTTGAGCTCTAGACCACCATTCACTAAACAATCCAGAAACTTTACAATTAATAAATTTCATATCATGTTACGATGGTCTACACATAAAATAGAACCCTTTGCAATTTACCAAAACCCTGTAACCATTAACGAATTCTTAGCCTTTAACATATGCTCTGTATAACCTTTAATGGTTCATTGGGTTACCACTTAAGATTTTGACTTTTATATAATGTAAAGAAGGCAAAAGGTACAAGGAATAAAGTGAATCAAATAGCTAAAGCTTCAAACTGCATCATAGGTTTTAGTAGATGGGCACTTAGCCACAACTTTATTGCCCATGTCACATGACACAGACCACATGGTTATTTGTGCATTTACATTAATTTAGAGGTTTAACACAAAAAATCTCATGAAAGTAATAAATTCCTTTTTATTTTTCTTAAACATAAAAACCGAATTTTTACAAAGGTTGTGTACAATAAGTTTACATCTCTAGAATTAGTGTCTATTTTATTAATTCCTGAAAGCTAAATGTCAAAAGTCAACAGTCTCAAAATCCAAATTTCTGAAGAGCAAAGCTGAAAAGTTAGAAGGACTCTGATTTGTCAAGAAACTATTTATATATAGATAAACATTGAAAGTGTATCAGATTTATAGAAAAGGTGAAGTACAGTCATCTGGTGTTGAGGACTTTCTCAAAAATATGGAAAAGCAAAACCTGTAAAATGCCTTCATTTAAGATAGAAAGACAATTGTAGAGACTTTATCTATTCTTTACAACATCCATATCACTTAACATATAGAGAAAGAAAAGACATCAGGGGTTTACTTCCAAATTTACTTAAATTCTTTTCAGGGTAGTTCATTAGGCATAGATGAGTACAGCAGGGAGGTAAAGAATATAATATATATATATATATATATATATATATGTATGTGTGTGTGTGTGTGTGTGTGTGTATATATATATATATATTCTCAGAGTTATTAGTAATTCTAACTCCGTTTACACTGCATATGAGATGATAACACTGGTTTTATAAATGATACAAATGGATATACATTCAAGCGAACTTGCACACACAGCTCATAATAAAACGAATCCATAGTTCTAGATTAACTAAATGTAGAGAAGGTCAGCTTCTGAGTATCGGTATGTGTAAAGTATGTTACACAGACATTGATAAACAGAAACTTACAAGTGACATGTGATCATCACAAGCATATTGGTGCTTGAACAGCTTAGCCACTCATCAAACTGTTCACCTCAACATGCATATAATAAATGGTTCTCAACCATCATTGATTCAGGAGTGTTCTAGAAATTCAGCAAACGACAACAATGGGTCATATGATATACTGTAGACTATTATTATTTCACATACACACAACAGATTAAACTGTTGGAAAAGAAAAAATCCTAACATCAGGCTACAACAAGTAACCTTAGATGCCAAGACACTTCCTAAGTATCCTAGCTGTCCCTTATAACATTGCTTTCTGGAGCTGCACTGAACTGCTGCTGCTGCTGCTGATGCTACTGCTACTACTGCTGCTGCTACTACAAGAACTACTACTACCACCACCATTACTACTATTACTGCTGTTTTTGTTATTATTATTATTTTGCTTTTTCAGAGCTCTTGGTCTTACTTGCTCTGGTCGATTCTGTGGGAGTGGACAGCAACCTGTTGGCAGAGGACTCTCAGGGTCTCCTTCTGCAAATCATAAGCTTTGGTATTTGGATGTTAACTTATCATGGCAGACACTCAACACCTCAGCATCAATTTCAAAATTCTAGTTGTCCTCAATGGAGCATGTCTATATTTTTTGTTACAGTTTTCATACTCCAAATTCTTGCAATTTCAAATTTTAAGGGATTATATTTTTTTAACTTTTCATCCTCTTTCTTTATAATTCTGGAAACAAATTGACATGATGGATCAATTTATTACTATTACTACTACCATTATTATTATTGCTTTTCTTCTTTTTTCAATTTTGTTTCTATTTCTTGCCGAGTGTCTTTCTGACACCTAGGGCAAGGAAACTTACTGTATCAAAGAAAGGATTGTTATGATTATTGTTATTATTATTACCATTTGTTTTTACAACTAGCAAGATACTAAGTTAGATGGCTGGAATATGTAAATAAACATGTTTCATAGAAGCCTGCAACAGGCAAGAACACTTTAATCCATCTCTACAGCAGCTCTACTAGGCTATCTCCCTAAAAGTGATTGAAACTATCTGCCCAAGAATTCTTATCTAAAACCCTGATTCTCTGGCTCTGAAGAACTGTTGATGTGTAACTTCAATTAAATAACCTGAATTAAATGTCAATGTTTTAAAAAAATTTCTCTGTATTATATCTGTATCTGTTTAAATTCTTAATTTTGTCTTCTTTTAATAAATAAAGATATTTCTGGGATAAATTGAGCAACAATTATGAAAGAAGAGTCAGATCAGAGTTGTGATAATCTATTTTTAACATAATAACCAAGTACAAGTGCACTATTATATAATCCTTTACACAAACAAACAGAAGCACACAATCAAAGCTAAACAAAAAATTGTAATTAAATTTTCATATGCATAATATAGCAATCTAAATCTCAATGATATTTACAAGTACACACACACACACACACACACACACACACACACACACACACACAGAGTTTATATACATGCCTACACAAATACATTCATCCACTGTTATATGTATTTATTTCGAAACGTCTAATGAATGAATAAGCAAAATTACGACAATTATAAATACAGTTGTTAGATAGTTGCTCTGAACTTGAATCATTGTGCAATGTCAGATTTTAACCAAGGGAAGTTGGTTAATAGAGCAGAGTAGATGGAAAGCATAATTTCTGTTCTACTAGATTGTGAAACAAAACAAAGTTTCCAACTATAAATTACTTTTAGGTCAAAACTGAAACTGAAGGTGAATTGTTATTTTATTAGCAATTCATTTAGAGTCTCATTTAATAGTGTTTCTTCTTTCTTTTTGTAGTCTACAGTTGATTATCTTTAGCAGTTCAATAGATTTGAGTTAACTTGAATTGGCAAATTATTTGATTGTCTGATTAGACATAAATTAAACTGGAAATAGCAACAAAAGAGGTGTATGTTGGTGTGTTATAGGAGGAAGTAGAGAGTTATATTTTGGGCTGGTTTCCACCACCAGAGTAGAAACAAGGCAATCAATGTGTATTTTTATCTCTGCTTAATACAAGGATGCTGTGGTGGGAATTAAAAGTGTTTTAGTTGATAAGATGTGTGTTGAATTCTCTAGACTAAATATCCCTGATGAATATCTTATCAATGGCACTGAACAGTGAAACCAGAATCTCAAACTGTTATAAAAGCATCCAGAGACAACCAGGCGACATGTCTTGAACATTTAGAGTTAGCTTGAGGTGAAAAGAATTCTTTTAGCTTCAAGTGGTTTTCTTAAGAATATAACTTGAAGAGAAATTTGGGGTTTAGCAAGTTGGCTTAAATATATAGCATCACTGTGCTGCAGGATGAAGACATCTGTTTAATGACATATTACGGAATAACCAAAAATGTTCACTGACATATACAAACATACATACACATAAAAGTACCCTATACATACATATGTTGTATGTATGTATATATATATATATATATATATATATATATATATATATAGTGTGTGTGTGTGTGTGTGTGTGAGGAAGAGAAAGAGAGAATAAGAAAGAGCATTAAAAGAGAGCATTCGGTGTATGTGCATTCTATGTTATTGTTTCCATTTTTGAGTCGACCAATGTGTACCACAGCAGAAAGAATATCTTATCACACTCTGCTTAAAGGATTTTCTTAAAAAAGAATTTTGAAATTACTAAAAGCAAACCGATAAGAGAACTTTTAATCCTCTGTGCACTCATAAGCACACACACATACAGTTTGTTACTTATACACAATCATATGCATTACACACACACACACACACACACACACACACACACACGATAGAAATGAGTAAATTATGAAATAAATATATGATTGTGTGCCAATGGAGTAAGAGACAAAGAGGATACATCATCAAAGCACTGATGATGATATTTGTCTGCATCTATACATCATCATCATCGTCATTTAACGTCTGTAATTTTAACAAGATAAGCAATAAGAACTCACCAGAGAATACCTAGTAAATATATTAACCAGAAGTAAACAAAGCTACATCGAATGAAATCTAGGAGTGTACAATCCTATTGAATATGTCCATGTACACTCAGATATAGGAAGATCTTTTGCTGAAGAAATAGTCTCAAAAGAAAATTCTTCTCTTCATCAATGATGACGTGTGTGGCAAGATATATTTGCGATTATACACACCTATTGGACAAATATATATAGGTGTGTGTGTGTGTTGTGTATGAATATGCAACTATTTGCGGAAGTGCAGATTATTATAACAATATTAATATATACAATGATGATGATCATCATCATCATGACAAATACCAGAAAGTAATCTTTAATCTTTTCCTTGCTTCAGTCATGGGACTGCAGCCATGCTGGGGCATCAGGCATGGAATCTCACTGACTGGTCAGTTGTTTTGAGGGAAGGGTATTGGTCAATATAATTAACCCAAGTACTTGACTAGAACTTCATTTTATCAAACCCCAGGGTGAGATTTGATCTTAGAACAAAAAGTGCCACACAAAATTCTACAAAGTAGGATTCTAATGATTCTACCAGATTGCTGTTTTTAGATGATGATGATGATGACCAAGTTAGTAGTGGGGGAGGATGTAGAACGAATGTAATTCCTAGAATAAAAATAAGATGGAGAAAATTCAGAGAGGTTTTACCTCTGTTGGCAACCAAAGGTTTCTCTCTCCGAGTGAAAGGAAGATTGTATGATGCATGCATTTGAACATTAAGTCTACAAAGGTAGTAAGAAATGAGCCTTAAACGCAGAGAACGTGTGAAGGTTTGAGAGGAATGAAGCTCGTATGCTTTGCTGGATGTGTAATGTAAGTAAATGTTGGACAGTGCTGCTGACTTTAGGGCTTTACCGATTTGGAGATTATGATCAAACAACTGTTATCATATTCCAAGGATCTGACCATCCACAAAGAACTCCATGGCGATCAACTTATCCTTCCATTGGTTCAGAAGAGGGAGAGTAACGTTTCCTTGAAAGAAGTCACATTCTGGGACAGAGCTAAGTCCTCCTCAGTTGCTTCAAGAACAACTTAAAAGAAGAAAAAGAACATAAATAGGGAGGAGGAGGAGGAGGAGGTGATACCTTTCCAGTAAAATCATACAAAAAATGATGAAATAGGAATGGCTAAATAAGCTAAGTCTACAGTTGTGGCAAGAACTTACCTTTGATAGGTCAGACTAATCCAGAGTTGAGAGTGGCAGGAATCCCCTTATATGTTGGTTCCTTTCACATTTGTAGCTTTATTTCTTGTTCTTATTCTATTATCGGTTCTCTATTCCTGTTTTTCCTTACTATTATCTCCATGACTTTATTGTTTGTTTCATCTCACCATTTTACTCAATGTAAATTCCTTGCTATTTCTTCTTAGCATTTACCTTTCTATTCTCCTTCAACATCTTAGGAACTACTCACTAAAGAAATCAATATAATTAGAATTGTTCCATTTATCCTCCAGTACCATCGGACTGGCTCTTGTGCAGGTGGCATGTAAAATGTACCATTTGAGTGTGGCTGATGCCAGTACCGCCTGACTGGCCCTCATGCCGGTGGTACGTAAAAACACTCACTACACTCTCAGAGTGGTTGGCGTTAGGAAGGGCATCTGGCTGTAGAAACTTTGCCAGATCAGACTGGAGACTGGTGCAGCCTTCTGGCTCGCCAGCTCTCAGTCAAACTGTCCAACCCATGCCAACATGGAAAGCAGACGTTAAAAGATGATAATGATTTGTCTTTCATAGTACAGGAGTACAACATACATCAGAGATATCCTTACTATAAATATAGATACAGTCAAGGTAAAACTTTCATACATTATAAGAACTGACCAGATCAGGCAATTGAGTAGTATCAGAATTACAAGATATGGGTCTGATGGGTATTGCCCCACAACCTGAGAAAAACACACTGTCAACTGAGAATACCTGAATCTTTAAAACTCTTTCAAAATTACAAATGTTACCACAAACTTTTGATAGAATCTTAATTCTCAGGATGTAGTTTCTTTGCTGTACAATATATCATTGCTACTTGTAAGTAACACCCATAGTAAAGCGGCCAACTAGCTGTTCGTGAGGTCTCTGGCTGAGACTGGGTGAGCTCATGTAAAACAAATCAACAACAACAACGAAATTAATAATGATGATGATAATGAAATAATAATAATAATAATAATAATAATAATAATAATAAATCAATAACAACAAGTGAGATAATGACTGATTAATATAAAAAAAGAACATAAATGGTGTTAGTAATAAAATTTAAGCGAATAAAGTTAGTGATTAAAACTAATGCACTATCTGCAACTAAGCGTTAGTACTACAACGTTTCTCTTGCACCTCTTTCTCTTCTACAAAAAAAAAAGGGCCTTTTTATGCAAACAGCTTGCTAAGGTGCACATATATTATAGAAGTAACATAGAAATAAAATATTGCTGTATCAATAATATATGTGCACATTTTATTAACAGTATATAAATTGCCAATATGGTGCCTACAGATCTGAAAAGATATGCATTGTATGAAACATAGACCATGAATAAATCTATGCTGCATTGCTTCACTATTGTGTACTCAATGCTGTGTATTCTACATGTTGCACAATCAGGTATACATTGTATGTTCTATGTACATCTTTTATGTGTATAGGTAAAATATGATTGGGAAACAGAAATATCAATAACTACAGGCTCTATCATTTGAAGGTACCAGTTGAAGGATATTCAGCGCATTGAAAAGAATTGTTTGTAGTTTTTGAGTGAGTGAGAATGTATGTATGTATGTATGTATGCATGAGTGTGTGTGTGTGTGTGTGTGTTGTATGTATGTGTGTGTACATATGTTTGTCTAAATATTTCTGTATCTATCTATCTATCTATCTATCTATATACATATATATATATGCATACATATATATATATATATATATATATATATGTAAGTACATGAGAGTATGTGTGTGCCTGTGTACAAATAATTATGTATATATGTTTAGACATTATGTGATAGTTGTAAATGAACATCAACGTAATAGAAGATTTTCATTTCTAATCATCCATGAAAAACACGTTAATTTATGTGGAAACATTACCTTGATTGGTAAAAGTTGACAGAAACAAGGAGATGAAGCAACCAAATAATTTGCCTTAACAAATTCTGTGTGACCCATGCAAGCATGGAAAAGTGGACATTAAATTATTAGTTGTCTTATATATGTGTCATCGATGATGAGGATGATATATATATATACACACATATATATATATATATAACGTTGACCACTAACGTGGACATTCAATGTGCTAGAAATAGATCACATCTTGTGTCTACTAAGACCTAAATTGCTTCCTGGTAATTAATCGATATTAATTAATATATGATTTTTACCCTATGTTAATATATATATATATGTATATATATATATATATATATATATGTATGTATACATGCACACACACATACATGTATGATGGGGTACCCAAAAGAAACTGGAATTTTGCAATATTATTTTATGCACTTAGTATTACATATTTACACTTTTATTGTCTTCAAAGTATTCTTCATTTGAAGCAAGGCATCAGTCCAGACACATTTTCCATGGTTCCAAGCAGTCCTGGAAACCTTGTGAAATGAAGCCTTTTAACACCACTTGTTTTCTTCTTCATCTTTTCCACATCTGCAAAATCTTTCCCATTAGCAAGATCAGGTGAATAGGAAGAGTGGCTAAGCAGGGTCATGCCATTTTTGGTCAAAAACTGTCTCACACTAAAGACAGTGTGCAGGAGTTCATTGTCATGATGAAACCACCACTCACCATTTTGCCATAGGCTGGAGTGTTTCCATCTCACTGCATCTCACAAATACTTCAGAACTGCCAAGCAAAATGTCTGGTTAACATAATATTACTCCAACAAATTTGTGTTGAATGCTTTTTCTGTTCTTTTGTTCACTGACACACACAGTATAGAAGTGAGAAAATAATTGTGGAAGCATGGAATAGAAGGTCACCAAACAATGTTCAGAGAGACTGAATTCTTAAGTTATAGCTTCTTAATCGGAGTAAGGTTGTCCAAAAGTAAAATTGTTAGCCAAAAGAATGAAGATTGTGGGTGCATACATATACATACATACATACATATATATATATATATATATATATATGTGTGTGTGTGTGTGTGAGCATGCGTATATATATATATATATATATATATATATATATATATATATATATATGTCTGTGTATATATGCATGCATGTGTGTGTGTGTGTATATATATATATAAAGAAAACAAAAGATGGAACAAGAACGTAACAGGTGACAAAACATCTGGGCAATTAGACGATACAAAAAAAAAAGACAGGAAAAACAAGGACAGGTCATTCAGAGCTTTCTATCCTCAGTCGAGTTCAAGATTATCTCAGCAGTTTCAACCGGTTATACATATATATATATATATAATTAAAGAAGGAAAATGCACACACTGTACATAGTGTGTGCAGTATATATTTTTTAATAGCTTTTATATTGTGTTTGTTGACCGGTTTCCCTTTTACTAATCATGACATTAAAATTTATTTAAATACGTATTTTCTTAAGAAAAAATTTTTTGTCCATGTTGTGTATGGAGTTTCTGAATGAATGATTCATCAGGTAGAAAAATATACGGAGAGGTAATTGGTGATCTTTATTATTGTGGACAGGAGAGATAACCATTCATCTTTGGGTGGGGTGGAAAATATATATACAGAAAAATTCAAAAGCTAGAGTTGTGGGGAGAAATATGTACAGTGATGGGTACGTAATCCTGAATTAAAATATGTATAGAGATGAAAGTTGGTTATGCATGCATATTTAGACATGTTCTGTACTTTTTGATGAATAAATTTTCTTTATTTAAACGTTCTTGTTTAGAAATTGTATCTTTGCACTGGTATAAGGGGAAAACTGTGAAATTTGGTTTGATGTTACCTGCACATCTCTCTATGTGTTCCCTTAAAGGAATCTATCTGTATTGCAGGAACCAGATCTGCTCTCTATGTAGAGTGGTTCTCTGTCTCAATGTCATACTCGTCTATCCTATATAGTGAAGTGTGTGTGTGTGTGTGTATAATATATATATATATATATATATATATATATATATATATATATATATATATATATATATATATATATTTATGTGTGTGTGTGTATGCATATACATATATCTATGTGTGTGTGTATATATATATATATATATATATATATATATATACATATATCAAAGGACAGGTTCCATATTGCTTGAGCACTGCTTGCAGATACCATACATTATGAACAACAATACCCAAGTATCTTACTCAAGGACATACCTCTTCCAGCTAGAAGCATTTATAAGGAATTACTATAAAGAAAAGCAACGGACTTAATAAAATGAATATGATGGTGGCCTTCTTCCCTGACTACAAATAAACAATCCTCCACATAATTGCCTACCTGGTAAATTTGAAAGTGATTGACTGTATGTTAATCAAGGGCATCATATTTCTTAAACATGTGATTGTTTTCCAAAAGGATTTATCCAACAATCGTCATGTATTCTCTGATAAAGCCAGAAACTTATAAGCTCTCTCTCTCTCTCTCTCTCTTTCTCTCTCTCTCTCCAGATGCTTGTAAATGTCTCATCATCAAAGAACTCCAGAAGAACTATGAATTAGAAAATAACTGAAGATTAATGACAAACTCATTACCAACTCATTAGGGATGTTGGAGTGAATGATGGAACTGTACTCCTAACATTATCTGAAAGAACTATAAACCTAACTTTCTAGTGAAACTCTTCCTCACATTAATCTTCCTAACAAAGTACAACTTTAGATACATCAGAAAAAAAAAAAAAAAAAACCATTTTAAATCAACTAATTCCAATATTTATGGATAAACTAATCTTTGCAGCAGCAAAGAAAAAGTTATCCCTTGATTCCATGCTCAACAAATAAAGCAATGCTTCTTTACTACAATTTGACAGAGTTCTTATTCTCATCTGATGAATAAAGCACTAACAGCTATAAGATTGGATACTGGAGCCACATTCAACAGGAGAGTCCATAATATACATACATACATACATACATATATATATATATATATATATATATATATATATATATATATATATATATATACATACATAATTAACCTAAGAGAATCAAAAGGAAATGACCAAATTAAGATTCATTGAAGATGTAAACCCACCATCTATTTACTTGTACATATATTTATGACTGTTAGTAGTAATTGCAGGAAAAAGACTTTTAGATCAGCCATAGAAACCATTCCACAAAAGACAACTGGAGTTTGGATAGCTACCAGCTGGCCTGCTCTATGTTAAACCATCCAACCCATACTAGCACGAAAAGCAGACATTCAATGATGATGATGATGATGATGATATTTATGATTGATTTGATTCTATTAATGGTTTTTACCTGACAATGATTAAATAATATATAATGAGTATTATGGGAAATTAGTATAGAAGAGGCTTTGATAACGAGTTTTGAAGCCAAATAGTATTAGAAACTAGGTACAGGAATTTTGATTTAAATATTTTTTCCTGGCAATTTTTGAAAATGTTGTTATTGATCAAAAAATCATTTATGAATTATATTTAAATTCAAGTTGTTTTTTAATTCTTGTTTTTGGAGAAGTAATTTATCAGTGCCAAAATAGTTACAAACCAAGATATTTTCATAACCTGAAATGCAGCTTGTAAAATCTGAAATTTAAATCATATCTGATTCAAAATTTAATAACAAAGATTTCTTTAATTTTAAATATTTTTTACATTCTAACTTTATTAATAATATGATAAAAAGTAATTTTGTTTTTCTTGAATTTTTTTTATCAATATTCAAAATTGTTCATCCAGTTGGAAATAATCTTTGAATTAGTTGTGAATTCAAGTTGTTTCTTTTTCTTTTTTTCTCCAGGTTTTATAAAAAGTATTTAATTTTTTTTTATCATTTCTGCATTTCAATTTAGGGAAATAGATCAATTTTCAAATTTTAAATTCAAAGAAATAAAAAAGCTTAGATTTCCATCATTCCTGAGAGAAAATGAATCCTTATTAAGTAGGAATGAAACAGATAATGACATTAGTTTATTAGTTTGCTATGGGGAGTTGTTACCACTGATTTTCATAAATAATAATGATTCCACTCATTTCAACATTTTTAGATAAAAGTTGTTCCTTTCTATAAACACCCGATTGATACTGACTTCTTTATCAACATTATCATAAGCAACAGTATACATAGATTTGCATGTATGAGAAATACAAGTGAAAAATGCACTCGCTATACTTATTATGAAGGAAGTAAAGTTATATATGAGTGTGATAGCAGAAAATAACTAGCAAGATGATTTTAAGAGGAATGCATGTTTAGAATGATGTTAATGGCAGATAAGCAGTAACAAAGCATTATTTACATTTTTTATGTTGCTTTTCTATTCTGAATTCAAATTCTGATGAAGGTTTCTTTAGTTTCCAAACTATGAAATCCTTAATATATCTAGTTAAAGTAAATGAAGTTAACAAAAGCCTCATCTTCCAATGGTGTGCCTGGTGCCTAAGTAAAGAACCGATACCTCCTGGTGTGTAAGAAATACGAAAGAAGCTAAGAACATAGGGTGCCCTTCTAAATTTATAATTTATTTCAATGGCCTCAAGTGTACAAATCCTTCAAAAACTAATTTTAAAGGCAAATTAAACAATAAGAAGCAACCCTGCTTTAAATTTATGAAATAAAACACAACAGCACTCAAAAACTAATTTGCTTAATCTTAAAAAAAAAATGAAAAGAAAGATTTAAGAATCAGTTTATATTTTTAATAACCAAAACTCATAAGGCTCGTACACTGTCTACTTGTGCATGTGTGTGTGTATATGTGTGTGGAGGGTGTCTTTGTGTGTGTGTATGTGGAGGGGTGTCTTTGTATGTGTGTGTATTTGTCTCTGTATTTGTGTATTAATTTATCAGGTTTCCCAATGTTCATACTCTGAGTTTTCTGTATCCTTTTTTTTAAAAGGACAGACACACGTAATATATATGCACATATAAAGCACTCAGTGCTGAGTGCAGTGCATCTTATAGCAGAAACAGCTGTAAGCTAATGATGTTGATTACATAATTCATATGCATATATGTGTATATATGTA
The DNA here is from genome assembly GCF_046866305.1 of Octopus bimaculoides. NCBI lineage: Eukaryota > Metazoa > Mollusca > Cephalopoda > Octopoda > Octopodidae > Octopus > Octopus bimaculoides. The sequence continues at coordinate 96,513,988 of NC_142934.1, read as the reverse complement.
CAAACACATACATACATACATACATGTATATATGTGTGTGTATACATATACATGCATACATGTATACACATAAACACACACAAATATGCAAAGACTGTAATGAGGAGGAAAATTAAGGAAAATGAAAAATGGCTTGGCCCACGAACATTCCAGAATGATCTCAAATGCATAACGACCAGTTATAAATGTATGTGAAATACTACAGTAGGCTGACAATGCTAGAAGCTTGTTGCTTTAGCTCTCTCTCTCTCTCTCTCTGCACACACAGCCATCAGCACTGCCATTACTATCATTGATTTTATCCTTTTTACCTCTATATTTCCATAGGCTGGCATGGACTAACAGTTCCCATTTGGAGTCAGTGTCCTCTGAGATGGCTCAAAGCCTACCTCTTGCTTACACATCTCAGTTTTGACCATGGTTTCTATGACTTGTTTCATAGAAATTGTATCAAGCATGTCTCCCTAAAGACACATTAATTGTAGGTTACCTTAACTGAAACAAATAGATCATGTGTGTGTGTGTGTGTGCATGTTTACGTGCATGTGAGACAGATTGAGAAACGAGAAACAGACAGAAAGATCAGTTGCGATGTGTGGGGCAGCTCATGCAATTTTGTATGCGGCTGTGTGCAAACACACAAACACACACACACACACATAGACCACTGGAATAAATGAATGAATAAATAAATAGATACATAAATAAATATACACCCATCAATACCGTGGTAAAATACATTTGAAACCACAAGTGAATGTGGGTGATATTGATATTATTATTACAGGGTCACTGAATCTTCTAGAATCAAATGTTACACCCAACTTGAATATAAAAGGAAAGGACACAGTCATCCTAGAGAGTCTAAACAGATGTGATGGCATGAACAGAATGATGAAAATATTATAGACTTGTTATATTGCTCAGTCATGCAATTTGGATTTAGATTCATATCAACACAATGTACAGCATTTTAGAATTGGCAGTGACTAAATGTGACCAACTTAAAGGGACCAACTCACAGATGAGATTTGATTTCACTTTGAGCAACAAATTACTATGTGTGTGTGTGTGTGTGAGAGAGAGAGAGAGAGAGAGAGAGAGAGAGAGAGAGAGAGAGAGAGAGAGAGCGAGAGAGAGAGAGAATATGTGTGTGTATACACATGCAAATGCTTTATCTACAATACTATATTGTTTAATTCATATTATTTGCATTGTCTCTGTCTTTGACACAAACTATATAAAGTCAAAATGGCTGGGAGCAACAACTCAATGTAATTTTCAGTAATGAAATCCAGTAATAATTTGCTACTTCAGCCATTTTAAGGTGCTTGAAGGATAAGATGACGATAGATGTTTTGATGTTTTGATGTTTTTATCATTACTGTAACTGTTTTTGTTGATTTTATTTCAATATTTTTGTTGTTAAGTATTGGGAATATTATATTGTGTATAAAGATTATGGATGAACAGTACAAAACTCAGAGCTATTAATAGCAGCAGCAGTTCTAGTAGTAGTAAAATGATAATATGGATAATATGAAAGGTAAATTTTAAATAAATTGAAAAATGGTTAATTAATAATACACAAAATGCTAAATTAGAAACAGTAATTAGAAATGGTAAGTTGTGAGTTCGAAGGCATTTTTTTAGATATAAATAGAGAATATTAATATATACAGATACTTATTTATTTATTTCCCACAAGGGGCTAAACATAAAGGCGACAAACAAGGACAGACAAAGGGATTAAGTCAATTACATCGACCCCAGTGCGTAAATGGTACTTAATTTATCGACCCCGGAAGGATGAAAGGCAAAGTCGACCTCGGTGGAATTTGAACTCAGAACGTAATGACAGATGAAATACCGCTAACGATTCTGCCAGCTCATTCTGCCAGCTCACGATAGAGAAAAGAAAATGTCACTAGTAAAAAAATCTACCCAGTTAGAAATTGTTATAATTACTATTGCTGTTGTTGTTTGCTGTGAAGGTCCTATTTAACAGAACTTTATGGAATTTAAAATTCCCAGAACTCTAACCAGAGATAGCTGCACTAACAATTAGTTTGGTGTATCAGTGATTATGTAATTAAGCTGTATATGCTTACTGAAAATTCCTTAAAAATGATTTTCACAAGCTGTCTCTGCATGAGATACTGAAAAAGATGTCTCAGCAATTCATCGTTCAAATCTATCCAGAGTTCAAACAATGATAATGTTTACAATTATTAAATCCGTTGGTTTTATCATAAAACACAAACGCATAAGCTTTTGGGTTTTGGAGAAAAATGACTTTTAGAACCCAATTTTTTTATCATTTTGAGAAAATGACCAGAATTGGCAAATTTTTGTTAATGATATTTATTTAGAAATTTCTAAATACACTGGAGAATGGTCATATACTGGAAAACACACACACACACACACATGCAAAACATTCAGTTCAACATTATACCATATCATTTAACATCCACTTTTCCATGCTTGCATACACACACATATATATACTCTGTAGGTCTGATTAAGAGTTTGAGATCATGATTATGTTAGTTCTACAACCACTATAGCAAGCATTTCCTGCCTTTCACAGAAATTCAGCTTCGAATATGTGTGTGTGTGTGGTTGGCTGAATGGATGTGTAGGCAGACATAGTTGCTTCTCAAAGCTGAAATTAATATTTTAAATTTGTACATTGGACAGTGCAAAAGGAAATTGACTATATTTAATGTACAGCAATAAAATAGAGAGAGAAAGGAGCACAACGGGAGCAGTGATGTATGACAGTGTATTTTGAAGTTGAATTGGTTGTTTGTGTGTGTATTGATTCATGCAAAAGTTTGGGTCTGTGCATTGTCTTTGTGTATATCTGACTTAATATCAGTGCAGTATTGATGACTAGTCACATTTAGAGCAACAACAACAATAATAATGATAGCAACAAAATGAAAAAAAAAGAAACCCCATTCAGCTGCGACAATAACACTGATAACAATAACTGCTGTAGTAACAAGGCAGGGGCACTTTTGTTATTACTCACCATATGAGAAACAACAGCTAAGTGTCAATTAAATCACCCTACCTCTATCTGAAGAAAAAGAAGGCTACATTAGACAGTGTGCTCTTACGATGTTCCTAAATGCTATGGGCATGGTTGGAATGCCTTTGATCATAAGTCTGCTCAATGAAGGATGACCTGGGGCTAAACAACAACAGCTGCAGTAAACAAGAGATGCATTTATATATTCATAACAACCACCAGTACAACTAGTGCACTACTATCATAACAACAATATTGCTAACTGGACAGGATGGGATTTATATCAAACTACACACACACACGCACACATACACACACACACATGCACATACAAACAAAAGCCATCTGACACAAGTAATGGGGTGTAAAAAGAGAAAACAATAACAAGTAAATAGAAACCAAAGAAGTGAACAAAAGAAGCCAAACAACAACAACAACATGTTAAAGTGAGTTAGCAACAATTTCAGTGCAATGATATTTAGAAAAGATATTTAATTAAATAATAAGAATTTATAATTGAATAACAACTGCAGCCGTACTTTCATCCAGACAGGAACGTCTAAAGGACTTAATGGGATTCATTCAATCTATTTTACTAGATTTCAACTATTTTTAATTTCTACTTTTTTTTTTCTTAATTTATTTTGGAAGTATTTAGTTGTGGTCGTATTGATTCTGTTGTTGTTGCAGCTGTTTTATTTGAGTGCTTAAAAGCAATGGTATACTTCAACAAATCATTATATATATATATGTGTGTGTGTGTGTGTGTGTGTGTGTGTGTGTGTGTGTACATATATGTTCTTGTAGGTATGTGTGTATACATACACCCATGTATATACACACATGCAGACACCAATAGATAATTAAATAAATATGGAAGTATAGTAATGGGAGCAACTGTAACCACAGCAACAACATCAAATTATTAAATTAATGGAGAGATTCACTAAAATCATTTAATAGCTTCATGTTACCTTTCCAAAAGAATATACATTAGGTGATGTGTGCATGCGTGCATGTTTGTGTTGTAAGAGGGAGAAAAAAGAGAGAGTAAGAAATATGATGTGAAGTTTGTAAATGAACATTTCAATCAAAATATATCTATTTGCACATAGATGCATGCAATGCGATGAGTGTATGTTCTGATAATAATATATGCACAAATATTCATATGTTTTTGTTGTCTAAATATTTATGTGTGTGTGTATTAAAACTGGTCGATTTAATTAATAGGATCAGTAGATGAAGTGGTTCAGTTTTGTGAATTTGAATGATTAATTCATTTACTCATTGTATATATTATGCTAACATTATCTAACCAAACTCGTATATTAAGATGGACATAGGCACAAACATTTTCTCAAATACAATAAAACCATTTACTTCATCACTGAAGCAATGTCAAGGTTTACATTTATTCCAGCTTTACTAAAACATTTTCTAAACAACTTAATTAACCTCAGTTAAGCTGACCCAATGCACCTATTCTGTACTTCCTGTATTCTTAACACAGTAACTTCTTAGTGTGCCACAATAATCAAAGCATACTACTGACTGATCACATTTGGTGAAGTGGACATTTTCATCATACTTATTTCTTTGTAAAGTTATCCTATAAATTGTAATATCTAGTAATGAAGATATATTTGCTAGAAAATTTAGGGACAGTTAATTTATAAGGAATTCATTGTAACAGAGCACAATATAGCATGGAAACTTGCATTGGCCATCTCATCTAACAGAATACATAGTACAACCACTAAAAGTTAACAGGGAAAATTGCTGCTGTTTTGAAGGTATTTATTACCATTTTCAATTGCCAAGTGTTTACATTAGTATCAAAAAATATTGAAAATAATAGTAGTAAATGTCCGAAAGCCCAATGCAGAAGCAGGATGTTCATATAGGATTAAGAGTGAGAGCACAGTGAATGGAAATGATCATCATGCAGAATCAACTGGAAACTACTTGTATAGCTTTGGCCTTTCCAGAAAGGAAGGAGATGTTGCCAGTTTTACTTAGCCAAAAGGAGAAACATTCTAAAAAAATTCACACAATCCTAAGACATTCCCAAACACAAAAAGTAGAACATTTGCTGCTGTTCTCATAAAAGTAAATTTATTTTGGCAACATGTATGTCAATTTTCTCAGTCTACAAAATGAAATATTTGTACACAGCTGACATTGTTCAATGGGTTCTTTCCACCTTGGGAAATGCTGTGACTTTGCACTGTTTTTTGTTCTGACTTTTATTCTCACTGAGTGAACTAGGGCTGTATATTTACCTTCAGCATCAAACAAGTAATGCATTTCCAGTCAGCATGTTAATATTGCCAAATACAGCAGCTAGTGCCAAATCTTTGGTAATATTCTAGTCATTTATATGCCATAACCAGGAATATACTGCTCAACAACTACACAATATATGTGTGTTGTTAAACATCTGTAGGTGTAATATTATGCCTGAGTTTGGCCCCTTTAAAGATGTATAGTGTTAAAAAACACAATATACCTCAAAGTTAGATAAAATCCAGAAGCAAATTAGAATGACAGATATCGATATTTCACTTTTTCCCCTACTTATCCAGGTGGTATACTTATCCCATTTCTGAAATAGATCCATATTGCCAGATAGAAATATAAACAAATAGCATAAAATCTATTTTCTGATGTGCAATAGCACTGTACAAGTAGAACGAAATTCAAATTTGTATTAGAAACAGCTCAATTATGGAAGCATTATCATTATCACATGCTTAATGTATGCTGTTAAATGCATTTTCACTGTGGCATTATGTCTGAGAGAGAGATTTTTAAAGACATACTTTAAAAAAAAAATAAAAAACACTGTATAGTTCAAAGTTAGGTGAAACAATTATCAGTCAAGTAAATCACATTAGGGCTGTCAGTTACACTGGTAATTAATTCATTCGATAAAGATAGCTGTCTTCATTCTGAGAATATTGAACTAGCAATAAAGAAGAAAGTTTGTTTCAAGTAATTCTTGAATTATCCATCATCTATATACAAAAATAATTTTTTTTAAATGTAACATGAAATATGATTCTAGTTTACGAAATTACAAAAATACTGAGATATGAATTAAATTGTTACATCCTCCAATATCAGTTTAAATGAGAGAGTGCCAACTCAAGAATATCATATGCTCCTATCAAGGACCACAAACCTTATTTTATGAGTAATTGCACCACTAATCTTATTAAATATTATGTAATCAGAACTTGTTAGAATTAGCAAAACTGTATCAGATAAAATTGAAAACATCTTCATGAAAATGTCTCTGATTGGCTGTCAATGTGTACTTAATTGACTTTCATCTTTCAGAGATAAAGGGAAAATGCTTTACACATAACATGACAGAGCAGATTACAAGATTGTCTATGACACAAGAAATCATACTGCAAGACCTCTATTTAGGGAAGTTTTACATGGCATAGAAAAGACGTACAAATTATGAAATCTGTTTGGAAATCTGTTCTTTTCTTTCATGGTGTAGTTTTATATAAAAAAAAAAAAACGGAATAAGCAGATTTAATCAAGAGGAGTATCAGCACCGGGGAATCAGCTGAAGTTTTAAACTCTTCCACACATATTACTGACTGATATAAACAAAACTCAAAATACTAAATGTAAGCTTCAAATGATAGAAATAATTTCCTCAAAACTGGCACAACACAAATTTCAATTCAGTTGATCAAAATCAAAGCCACAATATTCATATTAGCAAATTAGGAGAGATGAAAGGTGACTATAAACAACAATAACAACAATAACTTCTCAAACCTGGTGTAAAGAAATTATACAAGTGAAATTCAAAGTCTATCCAATCATTAAAGAGCAACATTTGCTAAAACACTGAAAATTTCTAATACAGTCCCACACCTTATTCTCCTGGGCATTACACTTTTTCATAACAAGTAGTAGTAGTAGTAGTAGTAGTAGTAGTAGTAGTAGCAGTAGTAGTAGTAGTAAGAAAATGAGTATATATTAAAGGTAAGAATGCTGCAATTTTTCTGGGTTTGTTTAATACTGAAAGAAAGAAATTCCAATGTTAGTGAAGGTTTGTGAGAAGATACCTGTTTGACAAAAGGAGTATTTGAATGTCTGACTCTGTTTTTTTTTTTTATTATAATTCCACAAAAGAAATATTTTAATAGTAAAATAAAGTAATGGAAAGTAGAAACCAAAAACAAAAAAAAATGGATTACAAACATCTGTTCAATGCCACCTATTTCCGTTGTGTACGAGATAAAACACCTAGCACATAACTTCAAAGAAAAAAGACTTACCTTTCATGAAAAGAAAGA
>NC_142934.1:96495971-96506120 GCF_046866305.1 Octopus bimaculoides | reverse complement strand
CACATACAGGCACACATATGTATAAGTGAATTAACAAAGCTACTAATTGTTTCATGTGAAGAAAGTTTGTCAATTGATCGAATATGTCACATGGAAGTGTTGGCACTTGTCTACATTTTGGTTGGGAACACCAAAATTTAGACAAGCACCAGCACTTCCATGTTATTGCCTTGTTAGCCCACAAATAAAGAATATTTATTCACCCATGTGGTGTTGAGCATTCCTTTTCACTATTTGATACTATCATATACATGTGTGTGTGTGTATGTGTGTATATATATTTATATATATACATACATCCATATATATATTATCATCATCATCAACATTTGAAGTCCAAAGCTTACATAGGTTAAACAAAATTCATTGAAACAGATTTCCACGGTCAAGATGCCATTCTTGTTACCATCACTCACTTGTTTCCAAAGAAGTGTTTTTTGCCCATAGCAAAAAATTGTTTCCACGGAAGACTGGAAGTGACCACCACTGCTTGTACAATAGTTATGCTCATTTATTGCTATTGTGTGATATTAAGATGAGGAAACAAATACACACACATTATTATTGGTATAGGTTTTCCAATGATGAAATGTAATTTGACTCTGTACCAAATGGAAATACACAAAGAAAATGGAAGAAAATTCAATGAAGCAAAGCTTAAAGAGAATGGAATGAAAAATGAAGTAAACTAAAATATCCGCTGATTGGTATAAACTTATTTCCTTTTATATCTCTTGCCCTGACACCATAGTAGTCTGTCTTGTATCGCACTTGTATACACATAGAAACTTTCCCATGCAGATACAGGGGTTGGACAAAATAATGGAAACACCTAGCATCATAGTATCATAATTTTGAAATATCTATAAAACCATCAAAGCTTGTTTATTTTTATGTTTTTTGATTTGTTATTAGTGTTGCTTAATATGTTTTGTAAAAATTGCTGTTTCTTTTCAGATATCATCAGAAAAAGGTAATTAAATTTCATTAAAATGACAGCTCTTTAGGACTTTCAAAGAGGTCAAATTGTTGGTGTTTGTATGACAGGCGCTAGCGTAACAAAAACAGCCGAAATGTTTGGTGTATCAAGAAATACTGCCCCAAAAGTAATGACAGCTTAATGACCACCTCAAGAACCCAATTTCCACGACAACTGTTCGCTGGGAGCTGCACAAAGCCAGAATTCATGGAGGGCTGCAATCAGAAAACCACTACTATCAAAAACAAACGTTGCAAAATATTTAGAGTGGAGTAAAAGCCTACAGAATTGGTCCCTAGAGCAGTAGAAGAATGTTATTTTCTTGGACGATTCATCCTTTACCTTATTTCCGACCATCGGCCAAGTATACATGTGGAGACAGCCAAAAGAAGGATTTGACCCAGACTGCCTTCTTCCAATTGTTAAACATGGAGGAGGATCTGTGATGAACTGAGTGGGCTATATCTTGGAAATCCACCAGAATTAATAGTCAGAACTATTTAGGCATTTTATCTGATCAAATTCATCCTATGTTTGTGGAACTATTTCCGGAAGGGAACACAATATTTCAGGACGATAATGCACCAATTCACACAGCTAAAGTTGTTACCGAATGGCACGAGGAACATTCTAGTGAAGATGAACATCTTATCTGGCCACCACAGTCCCCAGATTACAATATTATTGAACATTTATGGTGCATTTTAGAAAAACAAGTAAGGAGTTGATATCCTCCACCATCATCACTACAAGAGCTGGAGACTGTTTTAGCTGAAGAATGGACAAAAATTCCTTTGGAAACAATTCAAACTTTGTACGAGTCTATACCTCATAGAATTCAAGCTGTAATTACTGCCAAAGGCGGTCCAACCCCATATTAAAATAAATTTGTTTGAAATTTTAAGGTGTTTCCATTATTTTGTCCAACCCCTGTAGATATGTATGTGTCTATCTCCTCGCTGTTATTTTGTGTCATGCCAGCCTACGATCTCATGCTTGCTCATCATACACTCACTTCGACACACACGATTGCAATCACTTGATTTCATTTTTTTTTTTTTTTGTTATTTGTTCTGCCTAAAATATAAAACAATCAAGATACTGGTGGTGGTGGTGGTGGTGGCGGCGGCGGCATTAGCAATTTTTTTATTTATTTAATGTTGCTCTTATTACTATACAATTGACTAAAATGTATTTATGTGTGTGTGCGTATTGGTAGTACTTGTTAACTCATGCAGTTTTAAGGAGTTTATAGAGACAGTATCAGTAAGGTGTGAGAGAACGGCCAAAGAAAAGACTTTCAGGATGTTGTATTTTTCAACTTCTAATCATATCTCCTTTGACCATAGCAGATTTTAGTAGTACCAACTCTATTAATTCAGATGGAGAAGATTTAAATTTGGTAGCAGTTGAACCTAAGACTAACAGAGAGAAAGAATTGATGTAGACTAAAGTCGGTCATCTGAAATCATGAAAATGCATTGACAATTCTTGAGCCATAAGATTGTAAAGGGAATGCAAGAGAAATCACTTGAAACATACTAAATAGGCAGTTAGAATATCCCAATTTAATGAATATTAGATTTAGAGAAGAACAGAAGCTACGAAAAACAGAGATGAAAGATATAACTGTAAATAAACACTACAAATTGATAACACATTCACTCACACATGAAATAGAATGCAACCATTAGAGATCACTTGAAATGCTCACAAATTCATTTATAATAATGCTAAGATACATGTAGACACACCATATGGACTAACACTAAATAATGACACTCATATATATTGACCTAAACACACACACTTATATATTAACTTCTATACACCTGCATACATAATACTAGCAATGCAGGCCATCAGTACAATAAATATACACGCTCTCCCTCCTGAACCAGACCAGTGAACTGTGACCTCACATATGCTTCATACAAAATTGCAGACTGGTTCTAATATTCATAAGCACCAATTCGGTAAAAAAAACAAACCCATACTACAGCAACTATAGTCACATCTACACATAACAGATATATATATAGATGTCAGTTATCTCCCCCCCCCCCACACTCCCACCAATAGCAACACCAGTGAGAAACAACTATTCACTGTGGCATCCTTGATCTTTTACATTCACTTAAAAAGTAACAGGATGGAAATAGGAAAATTCCTTTCCTTGTATTGTGAAGCAAAAACAAAATAAGCAAAGACCATGGATTTAAAAATCTCATGACTTCATTGTGTTCACTGCCAACAGCAACTGTAAACATTGCGTTCACTGTTCACAGCAACTAAACTGCTAATCATTAACAATTAAAAGAGACTTAAAACCTCTCATCTCATTCAAATGAACTGTTATGGTCATCAGTTATTCAATGGCAAACCTATTCTCTTAGATTAGACTCAATAGTATTATTAGAAGGGGGCGAAACTGGATGTGGTTCCTCCTGATGATGTCTTCTGCTAACTGGATCCGAATCCACCAAGGAAAGGTATGTCGGAAGAAAGTAATTCAACAACGCGGGTTGATGAACCGTAAGACGTGTGGCCAGAACCTCCTGGAAAATAACCATAGCGAGGGACATTCCACAGTTGAATTAGAACAGTCACAAACAGTGAAAGAAGACATGCACCCAACACCAGAGCTGAAGACACCTCCGAAAGGGGGTAGCCCCCCCACGTCAAAACGGTAGAGAAGTAGGGGCCGAAACCGGACGTGGTTCCTCCTGATGATGTCTTGAGCTAACTGGATCCTATAAAGGAGCTGTTGTGGTAGCAGACCACGAAACATGGTTGAAATTCCATTAAGTATATCCTATCCCATCGAAGCAACCTTTTGAATTAATCTCATGTCTTGTTTCCCTTTAGTCAGTATTGATAAACAGTAAATTTGACAGGATCCATTAGGTGTCCTCTTTTCATTTTTTTCCCCTCTACCATCCGTTTCAACATGCAGTGACTTTATCTGATTCACATTTCATGTTGTCAATGTTGTTTTAATGATATCCAGTATTTTTTATCTGGGATCTATGAGTTATAATTCATCTCTAGAAGTTCCATTAGACATCATCCATTTCCCAGTGGGATTTTTTTGTCTGATCCATGTGAACTAAAAACTTTCTGGAATATTTATTATTTGTATAATGTGCAGTGCATATAAATACGCACATAATTATACATGCATATATGTATTCATATATATCCATCAACATGTACATTTATATATATATATATATACTCACAAATATGCACACACATATACATATATGTATACATGCATACACACACACACATATATATACACACACACACACACACTTCCATGTATATGTATATGTATATATATATATATATATATATATATATATATATATATATATATATATATGCATATACACACATACATACAAATATATACACACACACATATATTTATGAAACTGGAGAGTTTGTTAATAAATTACTAAGTTACAGCATCTTATATGCAGTTAAAATGTAATAACACCCTAATTACATTAGAAGAAAAAAACAAATATGTGGATTACTTTATCAAATCTCTGAAAATTTAATAATGTAAGATGCGCATAGGTTTTAAAGCCACAAAGTTTAGGTGATGGATGCTGTGATAACTGTTGATTTTCATTCAGTATATTACCGGTACTTCCCACTCACTGAAACTCCTAGCTACAAAATCTCGTCCAATTACATCACAGCAAACATTTAAATAACATTTACTTTATTGGTTCTTAAAGTAAGCAGATACCATAAATCCTCTCTTTTGGTATTCTACCAATGTTTGCATCTATACCATTTTCTAACTTCAAAATGTTAATTATCCACTCCAAATTCTTTCATCTCTAAGCCATGGTTTCTAATAGTTGTATGACTTTACATTCTGGATGTTTCTCTATCTCATGTTCTGGCAACTTCTTTAGACACAGAGAGGGAAGGAGAGGGACGGGGAGAAGAACCTGACTGCAGAAAAAGTTCACAAAGAGTCTTGATGTGACACAGTAATTTTGTTACAATTCAAACTGGAATCAGGCATTTTGGGTTAGGGTTAGAGGGAGATTGTAAATATATAGTTATTCTTGTTATTCTTGTCCTTGTAACATTTTTCTCAGATTTGAATAATATTTTGATGAATCAATCTTTTTAGAATGGAATTAAATTCTACGATATATCGTCGTCGTCGTCGTTTAACGTCCGCTTTCCATGCTAGCATGGGTTGAACGATTTGACTGAGGACTGGTGAAACCAGATGGCTACACCAGGCTCCAATCTGATTTGGCAGAGTTTCTACAGCTGGATGCCCTTCCTAACGCCAACCACTCAGAGAGTGTAGTGGGTGCTTTTACGTGTCACCCGCATGAAGGCCAGTCAGGCGGTACTGGCAACGGCCACGCTCAAAATGGTGCATTTCATGTGCCACCCACACAAGAGCCAGTCCAGGGGCACTGGCAACGATCTCGATTGAAAATCCCACAAAGTCCAGCCAGGCAGCACTGGCAACGGTCACGCTCAAATGGTGCATTTCATGTGTCACCCACACAAGACCCAGTCCAGGGGTACCGGCAACGATCTCGCTCGAAAAAAGATCCAGTCCAGGGGCACAGAACGTGTTTGTTGAAGCATGACATTGACCATCGCAATCATAAAGTAAGTGATTGCTAAAAAGTGAAACTCACTCAAATTAAGAAGAATATACTGAAATATAAGTTCTATATCTCATTTTTAATGAACAGATAAACAGTACCAGAAAGATAATGGTAGAATATAGGCATTACCAGTTACTATCATAGCCATCACACATAAAAGAGGGTGACAGAGTAGGTACCATGCTTTTGTTAAGTATTTTAGATGCCTTTGTAATCAGGAGCAGACAGAGACAACCTTTTGGCCCTTGTATACATGACCCAGTGAAACATACAGTGTATGATAGACGGAGGACAAGAGCAACCTCAGTTGGTATTCATTTCAGCTGAGTAAACTAGAGCAATGGGGAGTGAAGTACCTTGCTCAAGGACACAAGGCACCACCTGACTCAGGAATCAAACACAAGACCTTATAATCATGAGTACTACACCCTCACCACAAGGCCACAGACTTTCACCAAATACACACACCACCAGTTGAACAATAATGGTTTCCTATGAGTTAAAATTTCTAGATCATTATTCTAAATCTGTGAAGATAGAAATGAAAGTACATGCCTTGTGTGTGTGTGTGTGTATGTGTGTGTAGGCACAAACACAACAATACTCAAATACAGATGTCATTGTATACGTTTTAATGAGCTCTTCATCAGATATCTGACTTATACAGGTTATCAAGTACACTTATATGAATAATTATAGCAGTTTTGTACAAACAAACAAACAAACATATACATTCATAATTCCCCACCCCCATATCAACAATCAGTTTTATCATTCTACATTACTAAATTCATCTTTCCTTAAATATTTCACTTATCTTTCAATACTTTTTATATGTCTCTGTGTCCCTGTCTCTCTCTCCTCCCTGTCTCTCTTTCCTCCCTGTCTCTCTGTGTTCTCCCTGTCTCTCTCTCCTCTCTGTCTCTCTGTCCTCCCTTTCTCTCTCTCTCTCTCTCTCTCTCTCTCACACACACACACACACACAATTCACTATTTCATTTTCCACCATAGCTCCTATCAATGCTCACTTCTTAACTGTGAGTCATCTTTCTTAATTCCCATGAGGTAAAAAAAAAATATAGTTAAAATATAATTATTTCCTATCGTCAGGACTAACAAAACTTCCATTCAGCAGGCATTTAGTTACTGTGTTGTTAGCTTATTTCTTTTACACACATAGAGACAAGCCCATACAGAAACCCTCTCACACACCTATACTTCTTCTAATTATGAGCAAGACAAACTGCAATCATCCACACCCTTCTGCTTCTCTACAAGTGGCACTTAAAAAATATTCTGAAGTACTGCAATGTCTCAAATGCTGAGGTGGATAATTGATAAAAAACAAAAAACAAAACTCATATACTGATGTTCTCTCTCTCTCTCTCTCTCTCTCTCTCTCTCTTTCACATTCTGCCTACCTTTCTGTCTGCCTACCTATGTCTCACATGCACAGGCACACATATCTATATAACAATTACAGGGGGTTAGTCAAAATAATGGAAACACCTATTTTTATTTAACTAGTTCTTTTTTCTATTGGCAGTATGACAAAGCCAGAACTGTTCAAGTTTGTATCTATGCATTCATATGCTTTATGTGTCATGTACTTCAAGACATAGCACTATTCTTCATTTTGTTTTTTCTTCAGATATTTATAATTAAATAAGTGAAGAGGTGTGACCTCATCATATTTTCAAAGAGAACCAATTGTTGGGGCATGGATGGTTGGGACACTGATGATTGGAGATTTAGTCACTAAAACTGTTGCTGAATAGTTTGATACTTTGAGAGATACTCTCTAAAGTCATCTCAGCATTTCAAAAGCAAGGTAAAAGCAACTCTGGTTATCACATTTATGGATGAAAGTTGAAGCTCAAAGAGAAGAGGAACAACAGAAGAGTAAAAGATATTGTGTCTCGGAACTACAGCAGCAAAAGTAGTGACAATGATTGGTAAACCTCTCTTCTACCTATCAACATTGATAAGCAGAAAAATATGGCATCAAGACTATCAGAAGTGCTTAATAACTCAATGTAACAATATTGTCTTAGCAGAATCATCATTCACCATTTTTCTCCACTTTGAGACAAGTTTATGACTGGAGACAAAGAAATCTTCAGCCTTGACAGGTTTGGTCCCTAACCATGAAGCATGGAGATGGCTCTGCTGTGAGGGACATCCATATCATGGAATTCTCTTAGCCCTTCAGCTGTTTTACATGGCAGAGCTAATTCCAAGAATTATTTGAGTATTTTGGTTGATCATATTCATCACATGGTACAAACATCATTCCCTGACGCTAACACAATCTTCCAGGACAGTAATGCACCAATTCACATTGGGATGAAGAATACAAAAGATAAGTTATCACTTGGATTGATTCCCCAACAATCACTCAATCTAAATATAATCAAATATTTATGATACATTTTGTAGCAGTGAGCAAGGAGGCTGCTTCATCTGCCATCGATACTGAAAGAGTTAAAGCAAGTTCTACTTAAAGAGTGGCTGAAAATTCCCCTAATGACTATCCAGAATTAGCACAAGTCAATTCGTCGATGGATTAAAGCTGTAACTGATGTTGACCAACTCTGTATTGAGTAATAGAACTTGCTCTTAACAAAGTGTTTCCATTACTTTGTTTAATCCCTGTATGTGTGTGTACATACACACACACAAATATATTTTCACACAGAAATGTGTATGTGAGTGTGTATACACACACACACACACGCACACACACACACACACACACACACACACACAGAAATTTATATACATGTGTAGCTGTGTGGGTAAGAACTTTGCCTCCCAATCACATGGTTCTAGGTTCAGTCCCATTGTGTGGCACCTAGGATTGCAAGTGTCTTCTACTATAGCCCCAGGCTAACAAAAACTTTGTGATTGGATCTTGTCGGTGGAAACTGAAAGTAATATCAATGTGTGTGTGTGTGTGTGTGTGTGTGTGTGTGTGTGTGTGTGTTTTACTGTTTCGTTGTCTTGACATCATGTTATTGTTGTCAAAGAGTGTCTCTGTCGTGCAAATGGTGTTGGTCATTTCCTATCTTCTGCAACATCATGTCACAGAATATGACTTATTTAGAAACAGGAAAAGAATTGATGGCAGGAAGGACATCTGGCTGTAGAAAAACCTGCCTTGGCAAAAGTCCACCCAGCACATGTGAGCAGGGAAAACTGGACATTAAAACAATGATGATGATGATAATGTATATATATCATCATCATCACTTAACATCTATTTAATCCATAGTGGACTAAATGGACTAAATGGCTTGACAGGATGCAATTGGTGCAACGTCAGCAATGTGCTCTACTGCCTCTACTGGTGTGTGTCCTTCCTATAATACCAAACACCGCAAAGCATCTCCTGGGTGCTTTGCAGTGTCACTGACACTAGTGAGGCTAAATTGCTGTTTGCAAGACTATGAGAGAGAGAGAGAGAGAGAGAAGCAGCCTAAGGCAATGAAATGAAGGGTTAGGGGCCTAAGGAGAATAGATTTTTTGTAGAGGGGGTACATGACTACTCACATTTCAGAAGAGTGGATGGTGTTAATCTGGGTGGAACTAGGCAAAGATATATATAATAATGGTGATGAGATGTGTGGACCCTCAAGGTACAAGATCAGTAAAAGTGAACTGGGGCAATAGAAACAGGTGTGTGTAAGTGGGTAGAGTTTTCAAGGGTGTGTGGGGGAGAGTGAAAGATGGTTTGCAATGGAGGAGGGTGAATATAATAGATGAGGTGTTAGCATTGATTGGGTCGTAATTAAGGGAGGAAGGGAAAAGTAGAGAATGGTTGTAGAGATTGGATAGGGTTGAAGGGGTGGATGTAGTGAATAGTGAATAACAGGTGGGGGGGGGGTGCAGTGATGCATAGTTGCAGACTAGAAATGATGATACAAGAGAGAGAGAGAGAGAGAGAGAGAGCAATTTGATAGATTGTCAGATGGAGGGAGGGAAGCAGGCTTAGTGGAAAAGTGAGAGGAGTTCAGTGATGGAGAAGGTGAAATGATGGGGGAGGGTAGGTAGGGGCATAATATGAAGAGGACATGAATATGGATATGAAATGAAATAATTCGGGGTTGTGAGAAACCTAGTGGGGTATCAAGGAAAATCTGCAGTTAAAGATGAAGGATGGTCTTGGAGAGGAAACTGATCAAAGGGCCCAGTTGTGCACACACGCGCACACACAGTGCTTCCATAACTTATTTGCACCAAGTTTGGCAGGTTTTTTCCAGAACTGCATATTGTTAGTTAACCCTATCCCCTTGTCATGTCCTCCATGAGGTTCTAGGTTTTGAAATTGGCATTCACCTCTCCATTCCAAGTCTTTCTGGTTTCCCTCTTTTGCAAGCTCCATGTACATTTAGTGATCGGCCCCTTTTTTTTTATACAGCTATTCTCATTCCTATGCATCATGTCCATAATAGTCATTTTTCTTGGACTCTATATTTCATCCTTCTTAGGCCCAATTTTTTCTCTCAAAAT
>NC_142934.1:96440971-96490971 GCF_046866305.1 Octopus bimaculoides | reverse complement strand
CAGCTGCATCAGACACTTCTACCAGTTTTCCATAGAAGGAGTTGACACTGTATGTGTAGTTGTACATGAATAGATTGGTCATTATGTTTATTGAATACTGGTGCTGACCGTTCTTGTTAAATATATACAATTCTTGAGTTTCAGGAGACATCACTTCATATTGATTGAGCAAGTTAGGTTGAGGAAGTTCAGAAACAATAGAATACAAGCGCAAATTCCCCATGTCAGCTATATGCATCACGCCATCGGGTGTAACTGTTATTGATGTTGGTGTGTACAGCAACGCTTGAGCTGCCAGAGTTTCTTTGGAATCATAGCATTTACAGTTTGGTTTTTCACAGTCACATTTTGATTTTGCTCCTGCAAAATGATGAATTCTTCCATCAGTTGTAACAACCCTCACTCTGTTGATTTGGTGACTGTCACTCTCTACAATATACAAGTCTCCGTGGGGACTGAATGTCATACTTTCAGGAGAAGATAGACTAACATGATTGGCAATACTTGAGGCCTGCTCGTCATCAGAGAGGATGCCAGTTGGTAAGAAGCTTGTCTGTTTTAATGGACAGTGCGCTTGTCGACCAGCAACAACAATGAGCTTCTTGTCCAAGGTGAATTTCAGCACCACCTTGTTGTCGAGAATGTGAAGCGTATCATCCAGAGGGTCAATGGCCAAAGCAGTTGGCCAACGAAGGCTCACCTGAAAATAAAAGAATAAGGTCAAGTCAACAAATTAGCAGCAACAATAACACAAATAGCAATATATATATATATATATATATATATATATATATATATATGTATGTGTGTGTGTGTGTATGAATATATGTGTATGTGTATATATTACATATATATATATGCATATGACTGCTTTTTATAAACAAACATTGACGCATCAAGTTAGTAGATGCTTTTAGAGATGAAGGAAATGTTGAGTGCAAGAGAATAGCTGTAAAAACAGCAAATTGGGTAAAATACCCCAAGAGATGGGAAAAAGGTGGACAGCAGTCACTACAAAGAATCGAACGTGGTACTTTCCATCTGTAAGAGTATTCTATTGAATTTTCTGTTTTCACAGCTATCGCATTTAAGATTTATATCTATATGTGTGTGTGTGTGTGTGTGTGTGGTGTTGTGTGGTTAAGAAAGTCATTCCCAATCATATTGGCGAGAGGGCCAGTCCCACAGCAAATGTTAGCTACTGTAGCCCTAGCATGACCAAAAAACTTGTGGCCAATTCTATATGTGTGTATGGGTGTCTCCTCTATGCCATGGAATACTTGGCCTTCTACTGCAGGCACATCAATGAGTCCAGCTTCATCATCTGCATTTCATCTTGCATATCAAATGGCAGGATTGCATTCCTGAAATCGAGGTCCTGCACTGCACTAGTGCAGTTAGTGTGGATGCCCTCATTACCTCATTGCAACTTCACTGGGTAGAGCAAGTTTGCAGGATGGAGGGTGGCAGACTCCAAAAGGCAGTTTGCTATGCTGAAGTGCATCAGGGCAGGTGGGGCCGTGGTGGCCAGATATTGTAATACAGGGATGTGCTGAAAAGACATTTGAAGAACACCGGCACCTCCCCAGACTCCAGGGAGAAGAGGCCCTGCAGCACGATGAATAGCACCAATCACTGAAGAACATAATTCCACCCATTGAAGAGAAACAACAGAGAAAATATGAAAGAGCCCATGAGAGGCATCACTTCTCCGTTGCATCAAGTAGCTCCACCTGCAGAAGATGCCGTTGCAGCTGCAGATCAAGAACTGGCTTTAGAGCCCGTATGTAAGCCTACGAGAGATAATTCCTGAGCAAGAACAGCCAAAGCTGATGCATGATGGCCAGCCAGAGATGACATTATAGTAATGAAAGTGAGGAAAGAAGCAGCAGAATCACTGTTATGTTTGTTTCTGTAATCAAACGAAGTCTCAGTTTCATTTACTCTTTCCTTGCTTAAATTACTTTTATTTTTATACACTCTGCAAAGTGTATATTATACCTACTGGGTCTTTAGTTGGAATTTCAAAGTGCTCCCCTTTCTAATTAGTTGGAGTTTCACTAATCTCCCTTTGATTATTGGAATACTATACTAAGCTAAGATCCGGCATAATACGCTGATGAAATGATTACCATGATTATATTTATCCCCTTGATCAATATGTGTGTGCAGGTGTATGTATATCTGTATATTTATGTATATTTATATGGTGGTTTGTTATGGCTGTCTGTGAGTGACCGTTGCTTTCGCACATGTAAAGCACTTAGCTGTATAAGCAACTCATCAGACTTGTTGGCTGGAGGCACGTAAACTCTCAACAACTGAATTTACTTACCTACCCACTCACTCTGTCCTTTCCTTTAAACTAATTCTCTTCTATCCATCCTCCTGTCACAATTTTGCCACGTTTCTCTTTTCTAACTGGGGTCGCCATGTATCCACACTACAGCAACACACGTTTCTGATGCTCTGCCATACTTAAACATTTCCTCACCTGGCATTAAACCACCTCCCTCAACACTACACCTCCACAGTTGTAGGTCTTATCTTGCAAGTTATTTGGTGGCCTCACTAGTGCTGGTGCCACATAAAAAGCACTCAGTGCACTCTGTGAAATGGTTGGTGATAGGAAGAGCATCCAGCTACAGAAACCATACCAAAACAGACACTGAAATTTGGTGGAGTCCTCTGGTTTAGCAGATCCTGTTGATCCAGTCAACACATGCCACTAGCATGGACAATGGACATTAAATTATGAGGATGATGAGACGATGATGAAATACAAAGATATTGCATGATTGTGTTTCATAAACATTCCAGTTCTGGTAAAGGTATTACTTCTTCAACAGTTTCTAGTTTATAGAGGTTTCGTAGTACACACACAGACACACACATATATATATATATATATACATAGCGAGTAACTCAAAATAGATATAAAGTTTTCTAGATAATTATGCAATGTGAAGAAAGAAATGAAGTGAGCAATATTTACCTTGTCGGCAGATACAATTTCATCACATGGCAATGGTGTCCATTTACCAACCAGTTCTTGAGAACCAATCAGAGTGCTGATGCGGCCATTGGTACTGACATGGCGAATATTGGGACCATCAGCAAAGTAGATGACACCATCTTTGTTGATTGCAATACCTGGATGAAAGGAAGAAAACATAATCAAAATAAATTATTACAGCTGACACCAGAAGAGATAATCATTAAAAAAAAAAAAAACTATGGTAAAATTCAGACAATGCAATGTTGCATTGTGCTGAGGTGAAATCAGTTACCTGGGAATGTTGAAAAATATGATAAAGCACTCGGTATTTATGGTAAACCACATAGTAGTAGTTCCTACATTAAGGTTTAATTAAAAAACAGGGAACTGAATATCCCCAGCCGCTTACATTTTTATTGCTTCCCATAAGCAATTACTTATCATTCCATTCTATTTCTGTGTGTGTGTGTGATCATGTGTGCATGAATGTCTGTGTGTCTTTGTCTTGACATCACATGATGGTTCTTAACAAGCTTTAAAGTCTTCCATGAAAACATGCCTGAGAGTTACCAGTTGTGTAACTGGGGCCATACTGGGGCAACGTTTTGAGGTATTTAAGTCAAATAGATCAACCACAGTACTTATTCTATCAGTCCCTTTTGCTGAACCACTAGGTTACAGGGACATAAACACACCAACACCAGTTGTCAAGTAGTGTTCAAGGACAAACACACACACATGCACACACACACACATACACACACATACACACACACACATACACACACACACATACACACATACACACACACACACACACACACACACACACATGCACATATACAATAGGCTTCTTTCTACCAAATCCATGATGCACAAGGCTTCAGTCGTCCTCAGGCTATAAAAGAAGACATTTGCCCAAAGTGCCACACAGGGGACTTAAACTCCCAGTCATGTGATTGGGAATATATATAGTTTTGCCAATATGGTTTTATTAAGTGTCCATTAAAAACAATGTGAGGTAACATGTATTACAATCCTACCTTTAGGATGACTTAAGCGAGCTTTCACAGCCAAGCTTCCATCCCCGCAGAGAGCAGTCTCCCCAGGTGTACATTCTTCCCCATTACCAGCAATGACTTCAAAGTTTTCTTCAAGGCGTCGTACTGGACCCATTGTCTTTACTCGCAGAATCTTATGACTCATAGAGTCTGATATGTAGAGGCGGCCATCAACAGGACTCACAGTCATGTAATATTTATAGGCTATGGATGATGTGCTGCAAAATAAAACATTAATTATCAGTGAACCAGTGGACAAATACATAAACATACTTTCAAACATATATACATTATATCACACATTTACACAGACACACATACATGCATAAGCAGAAACAAATACATACATACATACATACATACATACATACATACATATATATATATATATATTGATCATTGAATGGCAGTTTTTCATGCTGGTATGGGTTGGACAGTGTGACAGGAACCGTCAAAGCCAAAGAACTGCATCAAACTCTACTCTCTGCTTTGACTTGGTTTCTAAGTCTTGGGGTAAATATACAACCTGCTCTAAACTCCTCTGCGATGTCTTGTGGAACTATAATGAATAGAAAAGTACTGAGGATTGAACCTTGATGGACTTCTACCTTCATGCTAAATCAGCTTAAGGGTCAGCTATTGGAGATAATGGTTATATAGTTAAAAACTTGATGAAGGCTATGAAGTCTGGGAAGGAAGTTGGACCATTAAGGAGAGTCAGTAAGATGCTGAACTAATCAAGTACAACCAGAGAAGAGATGCTGATCACTCAAACACAGTTATGTAATTGTAAGACGAAGTTGTTGTACCCAATGATTGGCAAGGCAGTAGTATCCTCATCAGGTGAGAGATGCTTGAAAGAAACAACAAGCAAGGTGTCGAATTAATTTAGCAGCTTATAAAAGTAAGAGCAAGTGTTATAGCATAATTGATTAGGAAGAGAATTAGATGAAATGCAGTTCTGGTTTTTACCAGGACTGGGTGCCTCTGCTGCCTTGTTCTAGTGAGAAAGTTACAGGACAAATTCTTAGCTAAGAATAAACCATTATACCCAGCGTTCGTTGATTTGGAGATGAAATTCTTTGACAAGTAACTTCAATGTGATTACTAAGAAAAATAGGCTTGTGAGAGCTTGTACATGTTACATACAGGAAAGCTATTAGCAAGCAGATAGTTAGCAAGAAGTTCAACAAAGAATTTCACATGGCCAGGAAGCGTCCATAAGGGTTGCTTTCTCAGCTCCCAGCTGTTTAATGCTTTAGTATATTTATCCAGGCCATAACAAGTTTCAGACAGCTACTTATGATGTTGATGATGACCTGGTCCTCATAACTGAATTTATTCAACATTAGAAGAGAAATTGTAAAACATGTATCTCTACTCACTGCATAATACAAGTGAAGAGAAATAGGAGAACACTGGATTTTGCTGTTTGGGAATTTAGCTCTGTATTAAAATTCGGTCGAATCAAATTTTTGATTTTCATCTCAGGAGAAAGTATTGCAGTGGAGCAGGATATGATTTCAATAAGCTATACTCTCTTGCCTCTACATTTCTAGGCCTGACAAAATTATTAACATTTCACAAACTTGATCACACTGTCATAGCAAGTAGGTAACGTCAGTCGATTCAGAGACCGAGTCAGACTAATATCTTCATTCACTCTCAGCTCTGCACACAATATATCTCCATGCTTAGTGCTAGACTATTCTTGATTCAGAGGATGTCATGCAGCTATTTGTACTAAAATGGGATTTATAGTAATTAGTCAGTTTTAATATGTATACAGACACAGTGATTACCTAAATAACAAGCATGGTGATTACTACTAGATCAAAGGTTGCATTTACCTAAATTCTGATATAACTGCTGCCACAGGTCTGTAAAACGAATTGATTAAAAGCAGCCTGCTTATCATTTGCAAGCCAGGTATCTGTGCATGTGTGGTACAGTGTATGCATAGAGAGAGAGAGAGAGAGAGAGAGAGAGAGAGAGAGAGAGAGAGAGAGAGAGAGAGAGAGAGAGAGAGAGAGAGAGAGAGAGAGAGAGAATGTGTATTTGTTGGGAGATTGTTTTAAAATATGCTCAATACTAATTATTTTGAAGAAAGGTATTTATTTTGTCAAAGTAAATTCAACTTTGGAGACATTTCAGTTCACAAGAGAAGGGAATATAACTAACCATCACCTGGTATTTTCTCCATTTTCCTTCTATCACCAGTCTAAAACCCTACAACAACTGAACCTCGATGTGGCTTGTTAAAAATAATAGAATTTCCCTCATGTAACACACAATCATCTTATAAGGAAGAATTCGTCAGATAATGCAATGCCACACACAAAAAAAGACAAGATAGTCATGTCTTGTAAATTTTTTATCATGTGTCTAAGAGATGTTCTGGGACGTAACAACAAGAAAAGCATGAATGGTTATTTCGGACTTACGGACAAAAATCAACAACAGAGTAATTCCACCCCTCTACCCAAAGGATTTTCAAGTGTAAACTGTATCTACAGCTAATATTTCCACTCCTAAAAACAGTTTGCACAAAACCAATATTACACCACCACCACCACCATCTCTTTAATTATAATACTCAACTTGGTCCAAAGTCAACTCAAACTTTCATCTTTTTGAGGTTAATAAAATAAGTACCAGTTATGTGTTGAAGTCAATGTAATCAGCTTAAACCCCTCCCCTGAAATTGCTGGCCTTGTGCCAAAATTTGAAACCAATATTACTCAACTTGGTAGACAAACAAAACAACAAGAGTGACATCTCTTTTACTTCCTAACTTTAAATGTTAAATCAATTTTGCCTTCCATTTGTTGGGATCAGATAAAATATAATTAATATGCTTAGTATTATGCTATCTGCTAAATTTACTCACGAAATTTGGAGCCTTGTGCTAATTCATATTTATCATTTATATTTGATTGAAATGTAGGCATAGTTTATCATAATTTTCAAATCATTAGTAAAGTTGTTCTATTTATAGATCACTAAATAGTTCTATTTCTTCATGTTTCTATGCTTTTTAAATATTTCTGCTCTCATGATTTTATACATTGTACGGAAAAGGCATTCTAAATGAATGTGTGTATTTGTGTATGTTTGTGTGTGTGTGTGTGTGTGTGTGCACTTCTTCGTGTAAGTGTCAGTTTTTGTACAGGCGTAGATATGTGCATGTGTATGTATGTGTATTTGTTCAAATGCATGCCTACTTGTTTGTATTTTAATATAAGCCTCTTTTGGCATTATGTATGTGTGTGTGTTGTAATACATACATGAGTGTATGTGTGTGGATCTGTGTGTGTTGTGAGTATATTTTAATAATACATATTTTTCTTTAGCTGTGGTTGTTTATTTGTACATCTTTGTTGTTGTTATATTCATTCTGTGTATATTAATCATCATGTAACATATTTGTGAATGTTAAGAATTTATAGGAACCTGTTTATACATTGTTTATATAGACCCCTGTGAGTGTATGAGTGAATAAATTTATTTATGTCCTCATAAATATATGCAATTACATATTGCTTGTGTGTGTGTTTGTGTGGTGTATTTTCTCTAGTTTGTTTGTCTCACATTACATTTCTATCAAACTGACTTTTATTTTCTACATTCTTGCCTAAATTATATTTGACATGTTTCACTGCCAATTACACACACTTGCAATAACAAAAATCCTTTATAAAACTAATTTCTTTTAGAGTTCTTATTCCTCAACAGACTTCCCCTCTCTTTATTCTGCTATTTCTTTCTTCATTCTTCTACTTCTCCACCATTTTCATTTCCCATTGTTTTAGTCTTCATTCTCATCTTTCTTCTTCTTCTTCTTCTTCTTCTTCTTCTTCTTCTTCTTCTCCTCATCCTCCTCCTCCCCCTACCTCCATTAATCTTATCAGACTTCCTCGTTCTTTCTATCTTCTTACTACTATTTCTTTCCCCTTCTTTAAATATTTCCCCTTCATCTCCCAACAATTTTTCTATTTTCTTTTACACTTCTATTTTTCATTCACATTCCTCCTATACACTTCGTCCTCTCCTTCCCCTCCCACCACCTTCCTTTACTAATTTCTTCTTTCCATTTTTTTCATTCATCTTGTTGCTTCATTTTCTTCTACCCAATTATGTTAAATGTTGTCAGGATTTTTCCCCCCCAACAAACTTTTACTTTCATAATCTATGTTTCAGGTTTTCCATATTTCCATTTATTTATTTTTTTCTTTTCTTGACTGGGAATATACTTAAAGTCTAGAGATAGTGGGATGTGAATCTGTGTTGCAATAGAGATACTCAGCGACTTTTAAATTCTTGAAATTAAGAAAAAATTGAACAGAAATATATCATCATCATCATCATCATTGTTGTTTAACGTCTGTTTTCCATGCTGGTATGGGTTGAACAGCTCAACTGGGGTCTGGGAAGCCAGGAGGTTGCACAAGGCTCCAGTCTGATCTGGCAGTGTTTTTACAGCTGGATGCCCTTCCTGATGCCAACCACTCCGAGAGTGTAGTGGGTGCTTTTTTACATGCCACCAGCACAGGGACCAGAGGCAGCTGGCAATGGCCACAATTGGTAGGTGCTTTTTATGTGCCACCAGCACGGAAGCCAGATGATGATGACGATGATGATGATGACGACGATGATGATGATGACGATGCTGATATGAGTTCTGGAAATGCTATATTTTGGGTTCTCTGTCCCTAACAGTAACTCCCCATCCATGTGTTATGCCTGCTCCTTCCCTCTCCCCAGCAACTCTATCATCTTTACTGCTCCAGCTGCCCACCCCACTTCCACACTTCTGAATCCCTCTGTCTTCCTCAGCTCATGGCCCTTGTCTCCTCGACCCTCCAGCCCTATCCATTTTAGCAATCTGCTTTCCTACCCTTTATTCACTCATGCGATCAGACAATCTGGCAAATCAAGCTTCTACTCAGCTTTGACTTATGGGGGGGGGGGGCATTTGGGCACCTTATTGCCATTATCTATGTCTTGCAGCTCCTACTATATATGTTCTCTTTCTCTTTCCTCCCCACTAGATGTAATCACGAAGGACCCTCTGAAGGAACCTGCTTTGCACCTCCTCTTTCATAGCAAGACCCTCATTCCTTAACATCAAACTAACTTCCCAATCTCCCCCCAGGGCTCATAGCCTTCCCAACTGCATAGTGACCTTAATAATGCATGTGGCATGATAAAAGCACTCACTCTACACTGTAAAGTGGTTTGGCGTTAGGAAGGGCTTCCATGCCAAAACAGAAATTAGAGTAAATTGCAGTCCTTGGATACATCAGATCATTAAACCATCCAGTCTATGCCGTATATACACATGTACATGAATGTATGTGTGTGTGTGTGTGTGTGTGTGTGTGTGTGTGTGTGTGTGCAACTGCTTGAAGAAAATTATAGTCATGATTACAATAATGAAAAAGATGGGAAGGAGAAAGTGAGAGAAAGAAGAATAAGAATACAAAGCTATACTCTCCAGTTCTAACTAAAAAGGAATTCATCCCATTTTACAAAGAAATATAAAAAAAAGAGTGCTTACCTCATCTGCAAGATACTAGCCACTTCTTCTCTACTTGGAGACAGTTTGCGTATCAGGTTGTAATCGCCTACGTACAAGCTCCCATCAAGTCCACTTGCAAGGGCCACTGGTGCAAGCAGCTGCTTGTCCAGTGCCTTCCCATCAGAGTTGTCTCCAAGTAGTTTGCGACGGGAACCATTTCCAAGAATGTTAACAAGTTTTTTAGGTTTCTCTTTCAGGTAAATGTTGGTGCCATCACCTTTGTGCAGGATTCCTACAAACAAAAACAAATTAATATGTAAATTTGGAGGAAATTGAATTTTCAGAATTTAAATCTGCACACACACACACACACATTTTAACCTCTCAACTGGTACAAAGCCATCTCCTGCAGTACCATTCCTTATCCTAGCTGAGAAGTCTTTGTCTTCCAAGTTACTTGGCAACCCTCTGGTTTTGGGGCCCATGTAAAAAGTACCAGAGCTTATGTCATGTAAAAATCACCCAGTCCATACTCTGTTAAGTGGTTGGCATTAGCAAGGTTAACCAGCCATAGAAACTGTGCCAAGACAGACAATTGGAGCCTGGTGCAGCTCTCTGGCTTACAAGCTCCTGACAAACTGTGCAACCCATGCCAGCATGGAACATAGATGTTCAATGATGATGATCAACGTACATTCATGCATACAGACAGACAGACAGAACTATAAATATTTGTAAAACTTTCCAGAAGTTTATTACTTAAATACGTTTGCATATCGAAATATACAACTAAATACATAAGAATGCATACGTAAAACAAAACATTCAAATATACTCCTGCACTGGCTCCAAATACTGCACATATACACATACCTGTAAAAATACCATTATCCAGTTATCCCTCTTGTCGAAATGTCAGCATGAGAAATGGACATTAAATGGTGATGATGATGTTATATAGATACAGACATACATACGTATGCATGCATATCTAAGTCCTACATCCATACTGGGATGACTAGGTTAGTGCACCTGGAATGTTTCTCTTCAGGGTGCATATCTGAGCAAGGTTGGCCGTGCAGCAAGTTTCCCATCTCAATGCCAGTGATGCTGTTGAAGGAAAAAGTGTGGCCAAATGCACCTTTGCTTCCATGTTGTCACAGACAAACCCAGAATGCAAATAGATGGAACAAATGTCATTAAGTTCAATGTTAGTTCCTCATCACCAGCAGCAGTGGCAGCAGAAGCACACCATTATTGTTATCCTCCCCTATTGTCATCTCTGCCAAATATTAGTCTTGCTGTCAATGCTATCATAATTACTTTTCAATAGAACATTTCCTTCGATTGATAATTACCAGTTTGTTATCAATGAAAATGGTGTCTATTTCTAAATGGGAATGGTAAAAAAGTTGCAACTGACAGAATTTATGAGGATGTATGCTTAATGGCTGAAGACTTCCTAATCTATATCCAGTCACTAATCCTGCTTAGGGACTCAAAACAAAGATGCTTCAAAACTCAACCTCTAGCAAGTTTTTTTGGAACCAATTTGATTAAACTTGCCACAGGCTACCAGTGAGTCCAGAGCTGTGTCACTAAATAGTTACAATTGTAATACTGTCTTTAACTTGAGATTCCTTTCATCCATTTGTTCAATGTAATTAACAGATATGAAATATAAAAAAAACATTTCATCCAAACATTTGTCTTCATGATTGGAATAAAGTTGTTGGTAAGAACCTACCTTCCTGAAAGTTATATGTATGGTGAATATCCAGATTCCATCCACCAATCTCAGAAGATGTTAAATCGTAGCCACTCATTGTTGTACTCCGAGCTTCCCAAAAGATGTAATGACAATTTTGGTACTGATACCCAACAAACACTAGCAACACAAAAAAGAAAAAAAAAATTGCAATACATGAGAGTTTGGTTCACTATTATGAATACATTAAAAATACAAAACATATATTAAATCCATAAGACTATTCCCACATGTTTATCTAATTGATAACACAATATATTTTAAATCAATTCCTCATAAGAATCATGGATTTGCATGCACACACACAAATATTTACACCAACCTGATGCTGAATGCTGTGCATAATGAGTTGAACATGAAATAGGGCCCATGAACCAGTCATCAAAATCAGCCTATATCAAGATGAATGGGGAAGTTTGTTCTGAGATTTGACACTAAAGACTCTTCTCCACAAGTTGAATTAGCTTTGGGAACTGATAAACCACCATTTTACTTGGTGGGGAGGGTATACATTATATTAATATGTCTTTTTCTCTAATTTCAGTTGCATATTTTAGATATACATACTGCATTTTCTAAACTCATATCTCATGTGTGAGTGTGTGAGTATGCGTGTGTGCAGGCATGCACATACACATACACAAGAGAGAGAGAGAGAGAGAGAGAGAGAGAGAGAGAGAGAGAGAGAGAGAGAGAGAGAGAGAGAGAGAGAGAGAGAGAGAACGGAGTCGTTTTCTTGGGTAAAATAATGCTGGTGAGTGGATATGAACTGCTTGTGCTCCATGAACTTCACCTTCTGAAATCTCTAATCATACACACATACATACATATGTGATCATTTTATCCATTCTGAATTTCTTTCCACTAATCATTTCAGTCACTTTGTACCACTAATCACTCAATTATGAAATAATAAGAGAAATAGATATTGAGCAAACAGCTAGATCTAAACCACCAAGTTCTATATCCCATATCCAAGGACACTGTGCAACAGTTACGGCAGGTTTTGAACTCATTATGCTATGTCAGTAATTTCATGCCATGGGTTAATAACCATTGCAACTTGTCTCATGAAGCACAAGTGAATGGAGCCTTTGTGAGCATACAAGTTGCACATGGTTGAATGGTCAGATATTCTGGTCCTGCTACCCGAGTCCAGTCAAAAGCATCCTACCTTTGACCACCACAAAATGGCTTAATTCTTTGCTTGTACACTTTAAAGTAATTTTTCTCATAAGGCACGAAATTTTACTAAATTTTAGAGAGATCTAAATCTCATACACTTGCTCAATGCGATGGTGAAGAAAGAAGCATAATATGGATGTAAATCTATTCTCTCTTTTCATTAATAAAGAAAGGGAGAAACAATTTCAGTTATTTAAATGTCCTTTTTTTTTTTTTTACAGTGTGTGTGTGTGTGTTTGTGGGGGGACTGGTATTTGTCTGTTTGAGAACCATTACTTTTAAGTACTGCAAAATATCTTTTCAACAGATAATTCTAGCTCTTCACAGATCCTTATGATAAACTGAAATACTACCTAACAGTATAACTTTCTCTCTCTCTCTCTCTCCAAAAAACTGATTAAAATCCTCATGGATCATCGAGATTTGTGAAAGAATGATTTTCTAGCATTATAAAAAACATAACAAGAAAACTCCTAAAAGCTGTGCTTCTTTGGCCCAGTCTTAGCCAATCAGCTCAAATTAGCATGTGAGGAAACTGGTAATAAAGATATTCTTTCCATTAATGATTTTTCATCAAAATCCAAAATACACTTACCTCTGGCTGTAACAATACCATAAACTTTCTGGCGGTAAACATTTCGACGATTCCAAGAAAAAGTATACTTGAGGTTTGGATCAGCTTCAAAGACCTTCTCCATAACAATTCCTTCTACAGACACTCTCAGATGCACCACAGCTAAGGATTCTGGGATCCTGCTAGGCGTCATCTGAATCAAAATAACCGACATATATCCGGCAGATTCACTACTGTGATAGACTAAATGAACATTAGTGTGAGGAATGGACAAGCTCTCCTGTAGTACCTGCAAATAATAGCAAAAAAGAAATTGTAAAATGGATTGGGGCTTGCTTGATTAATTATGGAATAATTAAAGGCAAAGTTGGTCTTGGAATAAAACACACACACACATACACACACATGTGTGGTTGACAGTTTATATTGTTGGTTGATGATATTGCAGAACCAGTAACATAACTACCTCTGCTGTGCTTTGATTCTTTCAAGAAGCAAGTACCTAACCCCAGGTACACTTACTACTACTTTACCCATGGATAAACTCCACCAGTTGATGGTTCTCAAAAAGTACTAGTTTTTCAATGTCATTGTAATTAAACCATCAAAACAATCAGAAAACAAAGCCAAGATGCATGGAATATCCATTTCCCTCCCTTGTTTCTCACATTAAATTCCTATGAAAGCACAATCTAAATCATCTGAATGTTATTTGTTGAAACTTTCATTATAATACCCATTGTTCTGAATGTTACAAGAAAACAAAATTGATGGGGGGGAATTATGTGAAATTCCTCTTCCCCCAAAATTTTTTACCACAAATTGCAATATAACCGTAATCCACACCATCTGAAATGTATTTGTAGAAACTCTCATGATTCAATAACTATTTCTGAAGAAGTTATGAAGAAGCAAATACAGCAGGGCACATTTCTGTAGTTATGCTTTGAATTTACTGTGGGAGTGAGTACTACCAGATGAATAAAGGGCTTAAAGGAAAATTAGACATAATGTATAACAAAACAGAAAATTTAATCATATTGGAAATAAAAGGAGTAAATATCATTTAGCAACTAGCAGAAAACTGCTAGAAGGGTGGTCTTTTTGCTAGTATGTATATATATATGCATGTAACTGCATGTATAATACTCATAAAACAGCAGAATTTAAATCTGTGTGAGAAGAAAATCTAATGACCTGTGTACACTTAACAACTACTGAAATTACAAATCATTTTGGAAATCCTTTATGACAAATGTACACAGCCTGTGAAATATTGTTTAACATTCTCATTGATTGTGGATATCTCTTGGATCTAAAATCATACATCTATTGATCTTCTATATTTTCTTTTGTTATTTAAATCATTTTGAAGCTATGTCACACACACACACACTCCCACTTGAGCAGTTTCACTGTTACACCACATTTAGTTATGTTTCTGGATATTACTGTTGTTCATAATTTCATAAAGCAAAAGTTTAATCACCTGAGACTCTGGGATGATAGTGGTCTTCTCTGGACAGGCACCAAGTTGGGTGTGTTGCCAAGTTGAGAGGACAACTGGCCGTAGCAGATAGTATTGGTGTTCAACATTGCACAGGATTGGATTTGGTGCTATCCAGTCATCATCTTCCAAAGTCATGATCACTGTGTCCATTGTTATAATTTGGTTCCAAGGTACGAGAACGCTAGCACTTTGAGCAGGAAACGGCTCTCTGTTGAACTGTAGTGTCACTGAGCCACCACCATTGACTAAAATGTCAAACCTGCAAAATAAGAGATTGGGATCAACAAAACCAGAAAAGTAAAAAATTAGGCAACAAAAAACCACATTGACAGATAAAATAATTTTGTGTTGTGGTTTTCAGACAAATCTAGTTTTGTCTGAAATTTGTCATCAATTTAAATTTGTCTCTTTTTCATGGCTCACTAACTGTTAAAGACAACAGTGTGACAGAAATGGTAAGATGATCCTGATTTTCCAAAGTTGATATAGAAAGATGTAGAGCTATGTCATGCAACTCGGTCAAGTTTTCAAAGATTTAAAAATAAAAAATTTAAACAAATCCCAGAGCATTTTTAACTTCTTTTTTTTTTTTCTACATTTCTACCTGTGAGGAATAGAATAACTTTGTTGTACACCTTATAGAGTTACTACCTACACCTTTTCTACACACAGCCCTGCTCAATATGTAGAAAAGGAGTAGCTAGAAACTCCCAGTGCAAGTTATGGACACATAAGGAGTGCTGCAATATGAAAGGGAAGTTAACAAATAAAGTAGAGTTTGTGTGTGGCAGATGTAGAGATACAATAAACACTAGAATTGTACAGAAAACAGACTGCATCAAATGCCAGCAGTGGGATACCTAGAAGTAGATGATAGCTTCCATTCTCTCGGCAACCAAGTCTGCAGTGAAGGTGGGTGCACCGAGAGTTGCAAGAATAAGAACTGACTGAGCAAAGTTCAAAGAGCATCTACCTTTGTTGGTAAGAAAGAGCCTCTCCTGCAGAGTGAAAGGCAGATTACTGTATGATGCCTGTGTGTGTGTGTGAACAGCCATACTATATTGGCAGTGAAACATGGGCTGTGACTGCAGACAGAGGATGTACAAAAGCTTGAAAGAAATGAAGTCAGTAATGCTTTACTGGATGTGCAATGTCAATGTATGACAGAGTGTGAGCACCTTGAGAGAAAAATTGGGCATATGAGGCATTAGATGTGGTATGCAAAGAAGAAGACTGCTCTGGGATGGTCATGTGAAGCATATGGATGAGGACAGTTGCATAAAGAAGTGCTGATCTCTAAATATGAAGGGAACCTGTGGAAGAAGTGGACCCAGGAAGACATGGGATGAGGTGGTCAAACATGATCATTGGATGTTGGGTCTTATGGAAGTGATGACAAGTGACCAAGACCTTTGGCGATTTGCTGTGCTTGAGAAACTCA
Source organism: Octopus bimaculoides (assembly GCF_046866305.1). Classification (NCBI taxonomy): domain Eukaryota; kingdom Metazoa; phylum Mollusca; class Cephalopoda; order Octopoda; family Octopodidae; genus Octopus; species Octopus bimaculoides. The sequence goes on along the minus strand of NC_142934.1, from coordinate 96,474,913 downwards.
TCAAACCAAGTGAAATCATAATCATGGCCAGTTCCTGGTGACACGTAAAAGGCACCCACTACTCTCATGGAGTGGTTGGCATTAGGAAGGACATCCAGCCATAGAAATTAAGCCAAATCAAACTGGAGCCTGCTACAGCTCTCCAGCTTACCAGTTCCAGTTAAGCCATCTCACCCATGCCAGCATGGAAAATGGATGCTAAATGATGATGATGATGATGATGATGATGAAGTAAGTTTAATTAATTATTCTACCACCTTAAAAACTTACAAACATGTAAATTGAGAAATCAATGAATTCTTTTCAATTCTATTTATATTCATGACTCAGTAATTTCCCCAATGATTAAGGAGGCACAGTAATTATTTATCCCATTTTTCTGATGTTTTTTAAAGCTTATTTGATACAAATCAGTGATTTCTAAAGTGTCCTCGCATGATTCACTGGACACAGGAAGAAATTAACTTTGCTCTTGGAATTCTTGTTTCTTTTTTTTTTTTCTTCCTTTAAACATTTTTGCTTTACTCCTGAATTGGATATATTAATGATTTGTCGATGGTCTAATAATGCCTGATATGGCTCACTTAGCTTGTTGACGTCCAGTTTCGCTGAGTCTCATTTGAAAAGAAAAAAAACCTTGTCTTTGTCAATATGACCAGCAAAACTGGTCATATTGAAATTAAACATCAGTCTTCTAAAATGTCAATAATTTGTCTCCAAGCACCTTTAAAGGCACACAAAATACAGTTTTGTATTACTTTGTGTTTATGTCACTAATTTAATGAAAGATAAATCTTTGGTTTTTTTATCTCACTAGATAACATTGAATTGTTATTTCTTATACAAGCACAAGTAAGAGTCCAATATCTGACAGCCAGGTGGGCATAATGTCCTGCCCAAAATACAAAAAAAAAAAAAATCTATTTGATCTCAGAATTTTAAATTATGAATCTTGCAAACCAAATACAAAAATGGAAAATTGAGTACCTGTTCCAAAATGATGAGGTACATGTACATCTAAAAATCAAGATCTATATACACTGCCAGCTAGATTTTCTACTAATTTTGACTTTAGTGGATTAAACAGTTTGGCAATTACAAGTGTTATTTAGATACTGCTCAGGTAGAGTGTGCTTGTTTCAGATCTGTTTCTATGTTACTGTATATGACAATTTTAGAATTGACTGATAGCATCCTAACATGTCTTGAGAAGCAACTAAAAGGGATAGCATCCAGAATGGGAACCAGCTGTAAAACATTAAATCAAAAATAAACCATGATGTGTATGATTCAGAAAACTTCTATGGAGCACACAAGACAACCACCGCTTAAGACAGGAAATTGTCTTAAATTGCTTGCTGTTGTTGTTTTGTTGAGAGATATGTTTCAGTAGCTTTGTTAAATTACTTTGTGTATTTATGATTTTTTAAATTTGTAAAATGTTTTTTTATATAGTCACAAGAGGAAGAACAGGGATAACATACTTGATCTTTTTAGTTCTCCTCCTCCTTTCTGACACATGTGAAACTGATATATATATATATATATATATATATATATATATCATCATCATCATCGTCGTCGTCATTTAACGTCCGCTTTCCATGCTAGCATGGGTTGGACTATTTGACAGAGTTTCTACAGCTGGATGCCCTTCCTAACGCCAACCACTCAGAGAGTGTAGTGATATATATATATATATATATACACACTTGACACTAAACATGAATTTTCTTTAATATCAGTCTTGAGAATTTGGCAAGTTTAACCCTTTCGTTACCAACCTGTCTGAAACCAGCTCTGGCTCTGTAGTACAGATGTCTTGTTTGCATAAGTTTTAAATTAAAATCTTCCACCAAATCTTAGTCACGTTTTATGTTCCTAATACTAGCTGAATGATAACTAAGTTATTTTACTAAATTCTTTGTTATATTTAAAATAATTGAAAGAAACACAGAACATCTCAAAATAAATATGGTAATGAAAGGGTTAAGCAAAACTTTTGAGTTCAGTTGATGAAATGTTAGTCTCTTCAGTTTACTAAAATCCCTGCTCAGAATTCTTAGCTTGAGATATAATGATATTGATATGGTTCATTAAAAACTGATATTTAAGTGTTACATTCATTGGAACAGGCATGTTCTTATGACTATGAGAGAAATAGTCTGCTAAACTTCTTCATAAGTTCTGAAAAAAAGTTTGCAAGCTCCTCTTAAACTGTATCCCTAAAGCCTGAGCCATTTCATTTCCCTTGCCCTTCAAACCTACAGTTTATGACCATAATTAATGGGCGAGACTTGGATTAATTCTGCTGATCAACTACATCAAAAATGAATGTATAATTAGCATCATTAATGGTTCTTCACAGTTTCCATTTTAAGAACGAAGGTGGTTCAACTGATACAGTATCTAAAAAATAATTGTAAAATTTAAAATAAAGTGACCAATAGATCAGACCCAACCCCTGCACTACTTTAAATGTACAGCATTATTATCAACAACCACAGAAGCAGTGTAAGATCTGTAAGTGCTTTTTTAGCTTGCAGTGTTGAGATTTAACTCTTCATATAAGTAAAAGTTAGACAGGGATAAAATTATTGTCATCCATAAACAAACTGAATTGATTTTCTTTAGAAAGGCTCTAAGATGAAGTTTCTAGCAGAACTCTCAGGGTGAAAGGAATGACTGGATTTAACATCATTAAACTTTAAATACAAATTGGGTAAAACCTAGCCTCTAGTTTAATTGTCGAGTTTATGAACCTGAGACTACCCTGATTGGGAAGCACATTTCTGTAGGGTTCAGACTGAGAAACCATTATAATGAGCCATATTTTGTATTGCTTGAAACATCTCAATCTAACAAATATATTTTTTTATCAATCAAAATGACATTGCAGATTTCATCAAACATAGCACCACAACAGTCTTTGCAGATAAATCTAAGCTTCAGAGATTCATGATTGAAAGAAACTTCAATCAGATCTATACGCAGTGACCTAGTGGGCACAGGTAAACAATATGCAGCTGAATGAGGAAATCTTTGAGCTCATCCACCTTGGAAAAGAGAGCATACCCAAACAACCATATTCATACCATTGGGAGACCTACTTGTACCATCAAATGATATCAGAAACTTAGCTGCAATGCACACACCAACAAAATGTCATTTTGGCCCACAGAATGTGTGCATGGATTCTCAGAACTTTTCAGTCTACACATTATGAAATCCTTATCCTTCTCCATTCCACATCTGTGAGGACCGACCTCAATTACTGAAGCACATTGTGGTTCCCCTACACAAAACAAAATATGAGCATTGAAGCATGACAAAGATCAAACACAGAAATAGAACTGAATGGCATGATAAGCCTTCATTATTGGGCTCACATCCAAAATCTGAAAGTCTATTCTATCCAATGCCATCCTGAGCACTACATTATTTGAACAACGTGGAAAATATTCCACCAGTATTATCCAAGCAAAGTCATTATCGAGTTTATGAGTCACACAAGGCTAGGACCCCTGTGCCAAGCACTCCCTACAAAAGTCAAGTTTACATCAAATAAGAACATAACAACACAACTTTCTTTTACCTTGAATGGTGCTGCCCTAATCAATGTTTTCCTGAAGGAAATTAATGAACAAAAACAAAAAAGACCCCACAACCTTCAAATGGTATTTGCACAAAGTCCTCCAAGAAGTACCACACAGACCACCAACTTGTGGGTACATCTCAGCCAAAAGCAACTCTTTGCTCAAATGGTTCATGATGTTCCAAAACATTACTTAAACGGTGTCCCTAGGTGGTGTTATTAAGTTAGTGATGGCCTGGGCCAATAATGTCTGAAACTGTTCTAAGTTATATTTCTATTTCTATCAATCAATTTGTTAAGCTTTCTAAATTTTAACTATCAGCCAATCCATCTATCTCTCTGCTTAATTTTACAGAGAGCAAGAGAATGGGAGAACAACAAAAAAACTGACCTTCCTCCAGCTCGAGTAAATGTATATCCATAAAGCGGTTGAGTGACTACTCCTACTCTCACACCAATAAGGGAACTTCCATCTCTGGTCAGCACACTTCCACTAATCACGGATACTTGGCTGCAAGAATAATAAGAAACGGTCAAAAGATTGTAACAAAATAAACAAGAAACATCTTTATATATAAGAACTAAGATATAAACTCAAATTAGCAAACCGTACTCATAAATTCGATTTAAAATGCGTATACATATATTAATACATATCTACACATATGAATATCTTTTAAAAATATTTATAAAATATAAATAAGTTCAAACAAACAATTCAAACTTTTTGAAGAATCCAAAAAGAGAGAAAAAATAATTTCCAATAAAAAAATTCATCATTTTCATAAAAACTAGCCAGAGCAAGTATTAAGAATACGAAAATAACAATTGAAAAAATTCGTTATAGGTATAAAAATATCATAAACAAGTACAAAAATGGAGAAAATATGTTAAAATCAAAATTGAATTTAATACAAAATTGAATTCAATACATATGCACATTTCAAAAGACAATACAAATATTTAAGAAAAAATCATAATAATAATTAGAGTTATGCATTGTCATTCTCATCAGTGTGAAGAATTTTTAGGAAGAACATTAAAAAAGTTATTAATAAAATTCAATACGGAAAAGCAAATGGGTTAATAGGGAAAAATTAAACCAGATATCTACAAACAAGTTGTAAAAGGGAGAAATAATAATAAGAGAGAAGAAAAGAAAGACATATCAATGTGTATGCAAGTCTTTTTAAATTATAGTTTTTTTGCGCAGATAGACTTGCATACACATTGATATGTCTTACTTTTTTGTCAGGATAAATTATTAAACTGATACCAATGCATTAATGATGTTTGTTTATCAATCTCCAAGGCAAGATATGCTAACAATCATTCAGCTTTTAACCTGAGACAGAGTAGAGGAGAAATCTGTGCAAGAGGAAGTAGTGCCATAAACAGATTGCTGATGTGAATAATTTTCAGCTTTTCCATAAATTAATTAACATGAAGTATTCATTGCAGAGCCTTTTATGTAACACCAAATTCATTGTTATATTGACAGACAACTTATTTCAACTATGACAATATAACATGTTATTTTATAGTGTTTGTTCAAAATGGAACTTTGCAGCAAGAAAAAAAAAGACATGATTGATATAGACGATAGGCTCAAATGAAAGAAATCCTGTTTACTAAGACTGTATGTTTTTCAGTGGACAGAGAAGATGGTGAACTAGATGTTTAATAAAAGATGACGACAAACAAAGCAGGTTTACCTGGCCTCAGTCAAATGCTATCTTTCTGATTTCAGTTATTGATGATGGAGAATAATCCAAAAGATGCAGTGTTGGGTCAAAATGATATAAATTTGAGAAAGATATTTTGTCAATGTCAACTTGGCCCTAATACATATAATTCAGGCTTGTTACCCGACTCTAAGTAAAGAGGTGCATATTTGCAAGGTATATCAGTTTAATATAATTAACACTGCTCTATGATGCTTACTCATGACTGCGAGGGACACTGAGTGAAAGTAGGCAAAGTAAAAAGCTACAAAATACAATCAATTAAAAACTAGAATATCACTTCAAGCCCCACGAGCCAAGAGTTTAACAACTTATGCACTAAACTACCACACCTGATTCCAAATTGTATGCACATATGAAATAGGGTTTGCCAATCGTTTATCACCAATGCTAACCTCTCCTCAATGACAACAACACTATTTCTCATTACATATATGGAATGTTTGCTGTCTTCCTCTTGGGATAGACAGCTGATAAGATGACTCTTTAGTTTTGTGACTCATCACCAAATATCCAAACAATGATCAGTGGTGTGACTGTGAACAGCCATGGTATAATGTACAGCATGACAACTGATTAACCGTTAACTCTGTTAAATAAATACTCCTTATGTAAACAAGTGAATTTATGATGAATATAAGCTTGATGATCATCTCACTGAAGATGAGGATGATGATGATGATGATGATGGTGTTGTGGTTGTTGTTGGTGGTGGTGGTGGCGGTAGTTATAGTAGTGAGCATGACAATGATAAATTTGACACTTTGGTGGTAAGAAATGTGATGAAAATGGTAATCATAATGATGCTGAGGTGGAAGGGATAATGATTATGACAAAGGTGACAGTAATGAGAAGAATGGCTACAGGAAAATAATTGAAAATGACAAGAGCCAAATGAGAACAGAAGAGAAAGAGAGATGGTGGAAGAGAGAGAGAGAGAGAGAGAGAGAGAGAGAGAGAGAGAGAGAGAGAGAGAGAGAGAGAGAGAGAGAGAGAGAGTGAGAGAGAGAGAGATAGAGAGAGTAAAGAGATGACAAAAGTACAATGGGGAGATAATCAGACAACGAGGAAAGGAAATGATGTGAAATTAATAAAAGCGAAAATGAAAGAAAAATGGGGAAGAAAAGAAATAAAAATAAGATTATTAGAAAAAATAACAAATGTATAACTAGCATGCATAAAATAGAGGTGTGTGTGTGTGTGTGTGTGTGTGTGTGTGTATACATATATATGCGCGTGCACACACACACATATATTGAGAGAGACAGACAGGGAGAGAGAGACACGTACACACATCAGTAGTCATATATATGTAGGAAAAGGAAAAGATACCTTTCATAAGACAGCAGTTAAGAAGTTTATATTCAAAATACTGACAGATTATACATACATATATGTACACACACACACACACATATACACATTTATATATATGTGTATGTATGTATACATATGTGTACATATATGTATGTGCATATTACATATATGTATGCGTGTATATATATATATATATATATATATATATATATATATATATATATATATATATACATACATGCTTATATATGTACACACGCACACACACACACACACACACACACACACACACACAGAGGAGAAATTTCAGGTGTGGAAGCAAGATCTAGAATCAAAAGGCCTTAGAGTCAATCTGGCAAAAACCAAAGTAGGATGGCAGAGAAAGCACAAATCCCTTCAGGAAGATGGCTCTACTCGATCTGTCAAAAAGATGTAGGTAGAGAGACTCCATAAAGTGTACCCAGTATAAGCTATGGACACATAAGATGTGCAGCAATATCAAAGGAAGGCTAACTGAGAAGATAGTTTTTGTATGCAGCAGATGCACAGGGGCAATGAACACTGAAAATGTGCAGAAAACAGCTTCTGTCACATGCCAAGGGAAAAACTAGAAGCAGTTGATAGCTTCTGTTACCTAGGTGACCAAGTCAGTAGCGGGGGTGGATGCTCCAAGAGCATAGCTGCTAGTATAGGAATAGCCTGGGAAAGGTTCAGAGAGCACCTACCTCTGCTAGTAACGAAGGGCCTCTTGCTCAACGAAAGGTAGACTGTATGATGCATGTGTGCAGACAGCCATGCTACGTGACAGTGAAACATGGGCTGTGACTGCTGAAGACATGCGTAGGCTTGAAAGAAATGAAGCTAGTATGCACCACTTGATGTGTAATGTCAGTGTGCATACAGGACAGAGTGTAAGCACCCTGAGAGAAAAGTTGGACAGAAGAAGCATCAGATGTGGTGTGCAAGAGAGATGACTGCGTTGGTATGGTCATGTGATGCATATGGATGAGGACAGCTATGTGAAGAAATGTCACACCCTAACAGTGGAGGGAACTTGTGGAAGAGGTAGACCCAGGAATACCTGGGATGAAGTGGTGAAACATGACCTTCGAATGCTGGGCTTCACAGAGGCAATGACAAGCGACCGAAACCTTTGGAAATATGCTGTGCTTGAGAAGACCTGGCAAGCCAAGAGAGATCTTAGCCATGGACTATGCCAGTGTCACATTTCCAGCCCGTTTAAGAGTACCATTCAATCATCGGGCAATATGCTGTGCTTGGGAAAACCTGTTGAGTCAAGTAAAATCATTGTCATTGCCGATGCCAGTACTGCATGACTGGCACTCATGTCGATGGCACGTAAAAAGCACCATTTGAGCATGTTAAGAAATACATGTTTTTCTATTGCTCACAGTTGAAGCTCGCTTCTATCATTAAGACATTCTGTGATGAAGTATCATTCTTCTCTCATTTCTTTGTTTTAGACAAATATATTTTTAAACACTCCTTATGCCTTCTTCTGGAAGGACTACGCTACCCTAATGATGGAAACAGTTCAAAAAGGAAGGAAAACGTATTTTGTCTGAAATTCAGTAGAACAATCTCTCACAACATCAAAATTATAAGATTATTTTACACTACATGTATATATGTGTATTAGTATGTGTGTGTGCATGTGTGTATGCATGTGCACACACACACACACACTCACTCCTATGTGCAATTACTGTAGTAGATGAAGCTATGGCTATGACCACCAGCATGGTAGTCTGGTTAAGAAGTTTGCTTCCCCACAAAGATGTTGTGGATTCAGTTCCATAGTTCATTTTACGTCAGCATGGATAAAGCAGATGTAGTGGGGGACAAAATGAGAATATGTTTTATGTGAGGAGATAGATTGTGATAAAGCAAGATACATGTGATTTAGTCCATGCAATAGAATAAATCTTGTGTATGGAACCCTCTCAAGACCTTCATATATTATCATCATCAGTATCGTAATGATTTTGAACTTGGGTACAAGGTCACTCACTTTGCAATCGTCTGTTTCTCCAACAGTTCTTGAGCAGTGACGTGGGACGGATGAATGATAAACCTAACCTTGGCAGTTTTTTATGATAACACAAACAGGATATACAAATTTACCATATACCAAGCATGCTACTACTCCTTTAGACCAGATATTACTTTACCATTTCAGTACAGAGAAATGATATGAAAGGATGCGAAGATCTTCCCAAGAAATGTTGCTGACAGATGTGAGATGAAATACAGTCTGAGTCGAAACTGAAAGTTATTGACTGACTTAACCCTTTTGTTACCCTATTTCTGTTGAGATGCTCTCTGTTTCTTTTAGTTACTTTAAATATAACAAACAATTTAATAAAATAACTTATTTATCATTAAGCTGGTGTTAGAAACATTAATTGTGACTAAGGTTTGGTGGAAGATTTTAATTCAAAACTTATGAAAATAAGACATTTGTACTCAGGGCCAGAGCTGGTTTCAACCGTATCAAAAGGATTAATTCCCAAGACTTCTACATTCTGTGTCACAATATTTCTGTTCATCACAGAAAACATCAATAATTAAAACTCAGGAACTAAATTTTGCATGAAACATCGAGATGCAATTTCTGAGTTAGAACAGACTCATACATATCTCAAATTTCATAGTAGAAAAGGGGCAAATATTTGGCTCTGTTGGGGGTAGAAATGATGAGGATGGTAGCAATGATGATGATGTTTATCATGAATAAGATAAGAGAAAAGAAACACATGTAAGGGAGAATTGTTTTGTGCTAACCTTTCATTGAAGGCATGTCTGGTAGCATAGGTCTGCACACTGTTATTCTCTATAAGGAACTTCATTTTCTCAAAAAACGATGCGGTTGTACTGGTCGACTGCTTTCTCAAAAGTATATCTAATGGGTCTGGTGATGTTTTGCAGTTTGAGTCTCCTTTACAAACTCTACTATCACAGCAATCTGGATCCTGGCAGTCGCGTAAGCCATCTGCAAAATTATGATACAAAAAATTTATATATGTATACGCACACACACACACACACACACACACACACACACACACGCACACACACACAATATGGAAAATAATGCCAATGATGATAATTATATCTATGTGTTTGCTCATACATAACATATATATGTGTGTGTATATGTGTTTAAGTATGGATATGCAAGCGTATCTGTGTAAATAAACATATATTTTTATGTATGTGTGAATATGTGTGTGTATATATTTATATATATGCATATATATATGTGTGTGTGTATATAGAAATATATATTTTGTATGTGTACATGCGTATCTATATGTATATATGATTTTTCATTCAGTTTGATTTTATTTTCCTTTTGTAAGAGTTCAAATTCTCCAGACAGAGAATCAAACACTTCAAAGTTGAGAGATGTATATATGTATATATACAAATATATGTGAGTAAGAATGTGTATGTACATACGTGCTTCGCTATCTGTATGTGCAAGTCAAAGTGGTAGGTTTACTCACTTTCCTCTGTGTATGTAAGTGGATATGTATATATACCCACACATGTAAGAGGGTAAATAAATATAAGTGCATGAGAGTATATGTTGATCGATGTATGTATATATGCAGTCGTATGTATGTATATATATATATATATATATATATATATATATATATATATATACATATGTATGTATATATAGTTGGCTAAAAAGAGGTATATATATATACATGTATATACATACCTATCCACCTGTTTAGCAAGATCTCATCAAAGAAGGATCTAACATTGCGGTGATAGTGTGGAGGTACCCCATCTTGCTGAAAACAAAACTCCTCATCTTCAAAGTCTTCTCTAATGCTTGGCATGACAGACTGATGCAGCAAGATCAAGTAAACGGGACCAGACAAAGTAGCGTCAAGAAAGAATGGTCCAATTAATCCTCTTGATGATAAGCCACACCACATTGTAACTCGTGTTAAATTAACATGGAGTTCCACCATAACATACGGATTCTCAGGTCCCCAGTAGGTGCAATTGTGGCAATTAATTGGACCATTTAATTTGAATGTGGCCTCATCACTCCACACAATCTTCGTTGGTAAGTGTGCATCTTCTACACATCGTGCCAAGTACCACTGGCAATATTGCACTCTTCGGTCTGGATCATCATCATTAATAGCATGGATTAATCTTGGAAAGTAACTTTTCCATTGACAATGCTTCAAAATGCGTTGGACAGACGATTTTGAAATACCTACCTCACGACTCTTGTCGCATAGATTTTCTTGAACTTTGTGATACGTTTTCAGTACTCCTTCTTGCTTTGTAGGGGTTGTCAATGTTTGTGGTCTTCTGAAAAGCTTCTCGTGAACATTCTGAACAGTTCCATCAGCTTCAAACTTATCTCTAATTTGGGTGATGGTAAGTCACATCGGTGGATCTGTTTGAAACTCCCTCCTAAACTGTCTTTGTACTTCAACTGCGTTTTCACACATTCAGTAGCATTTTAGAATAAATTTCCTTTGTTCAAACTTATTCTATTTGTCATCATTTATTCCACTGGGTTTCATCCAGGAAGGTAAAAACATCAATTGAGTTATCAGTGTGTATACATGTTTTTGGGACACCCTGTATATATATATGTGTGTGTGTGTGTGTGTGTGTGTGTATGCATATATGGAATTATATATATTTATACACTCTTACACACATATTTACATATTTTCATCTACACATTTACATATCCACATCTAAAAAGTAAACGGGAAATCATTGCTCACCTTTATCATTGTCAACACGATCCTCACAAGCCGTTTCAATGGCAATGTCACAAGCTTTTCCTTTCCATCCTTTGTTACAGCTGCACTTCCAGCCTTCCAGATATTTTTGGCAGTCCCCATTTTCATTACATTCACCAGGGCAACCATCTTGAAAATATAATGAAGACAATATACATATATTCTGATATTTATATTTATGGGTGTTCAATACAGCCTGAAACTATATAAGTAGATATTTGGTAAATTTTTCACTATGTTGTTGGAAGCATAATATTTTCAGTATAAGTAAAAGACATACATGAGTAAATTGTGCATTACTTCACAGGTAAGATATCTTTATAAATCAAAGGTAAAAAATAAAACAAATGGAAATCGTCAATATATATAATATATATACATATATATCTTTATATATATCTTTATATATATATATATATATATATATATATATATATATATAAAGATATATAGGTAGCTAGATAGATAGACAGATAAATAGATAGATACATGCACATACACACAAGTAGTGAGAGAGGGCGATATTGCATATAATCATATATATATTAATATAAACAATATATATGCAAATACATACGCCTGTATGTATGCATGTGTGTGTGTATGTAAGTCTCTCTTGCTGTTCCTCTGCTACCTTCCCCAGGGCCTACTCTGACCCTTTGTCACCACCATATTTATTTTTCTTTCCCACCCCGTCTTCTAGTATGTGAGTAGGGTTGTAGACTCTCTTACAACAAGAATCCTATTGTGTTCTGGCCCCTTCTCTTGCAGCCCATAGCATAAAGTTTCCAACCTCTCTATGGTAGCCCCACTCCATTGATGGGTATCTTAACCTTGTAAGCTGCATGCCAACCTCACTAGTGCTGGTGCCACAACAACAAGCACCCAATACTCTCTGTAAAGTGGTTGGTATTAGAAAGGAGATCCAGCCACAGAAACCATGCTGGAGCAGACGCTGGGGCATGGTACAGTCTGTATGTCCTGTCATAGTCTTTCAAACCAATCAACCCATGCTTGTTCAGAGTGATGATGATGATATATATTTCTATATAAAAGGGAGCACTCAACATATGTTCTTTCATTGTATGCTCTATGTAGCAGCAGGAGGAGGAGAAGGCAGGATGTTGACATCAGTTAATTGACATTCATTCTCAGTGACAATTATCTCATAGAGGGATAACCATTTTGAAAGAGTCAGGCTACAGGGTTTGCCTTAAATATCCTGCCATTGTTCATGAACCAGCTTGGCTTAGGATGGTATTTCTAGATTATCAGTAGATCAGTTTTCCTGTTGATGGATACTGCAGGCTTGTGGAGTTTGTACAGCCTCTCACACATACAGAGTTGGCAGTTAGAAACTGCAGGTTGGTAGTGAAAGGCTCTGTCAAGGATACTCCATGCAATGTTGGTTCCATGGTTCCACAGTCTCTAGATTAAGCAGGACAGTGACATTGTGATTTTCCAATAGCTACACCTATGAACAGGAAAAAACTATCTGTCTATATCTATGATGAGAAGTGGACAGACAGAGACAAACAGAGATAGACAGAGTATAATTTAGAAGCAGCAAGGAATATATAAATCTCTTTTATGAAGCATCTCATATGTTAATGTAATCAAAGATAATGATATACTGGGTTAAAAACATCTTGGACAGAAACAAGACCAAAACAGCCTGCTGCAGGACTTGAAGGTCACATCTTACCATATTGTCAGTATTTGGAATACGATAACCAAATCTCAGATTTTCAAACACCCAAATTAGGTGTTTTAGGGATAGAGTAGATGTCTGGTTCAGGTGCTATGGGTGGCTGTTTGCTTTTTTTCCTGCTCAAGATGATTTTTTTTACCCAGTGTACTATGAGTTGATAACTCTAAGAGACTAAGCAAAAGAAGATATTACTGGAGACATGATCAGCTCTTCGAAGCCGTTGCTTGCGTAATAAGCAAAGGAAAAGCAATGGTAAATGTGACGGCACTACAACCAGAATATAGCCTCTGTCAAGGAGGGAGAAGAACCAATGAAAAACTCAGAGAACTGAGTGTTGGAAGTTGATCTGGAGAAAAAACTCAAGTTTTTAAGCACATGTTGTTATCCAGACCTTACTGAGAATCAGATATCATCTTTGTTTCCAGAGTAACAGACAAGCTACTCCTACTGGAGTTAACTGTTCCTGAGGAGGAGGAGATGGGGGGGGGGCTGCACAGAAGAAAAGGAGCAAGTACCAAGAAGAAGATGGAGATGACAAGGTTTTTGCCTGTAAAGTGGCAGTGAATGGTTTGAAGATCATACTCCAGGTAAGGCTATGGAACTCTGGGTATTTCAATAGCTCCTGGAAGAAAAGCCATCAAGAACGACATAGAGGTAACCAGTGGGGGCCAAGAGAATATCACTTGGACACAAGCTATAAACTAAGATGGGTCCCATGGGTGAGGGTGTATATAATAAAAGATGAGAGAACCAGCATCTCCAGCATCCAACACTGTCAATGTATCCAAGCTTTACATTTATAAGTTGAAATAGCCATGTTTGAGATGCTTGATTAGAAGAGGTTTATGCATTCAAATTCAAGATATTTGATAAAAGGAGAAAAGAGATTTATTTTCATCTCTTGTGATAAGTCTAAATTGTATTTTTAAATGGAAACAAATCTTGTTTCTTATTTGTAAAAGTAAAACAACTAATTTAGAAGCTTTAGAATTTAGACCCATGATTGTAGAATGGCATCATGACCATTGACTATATAGTAGATGTTGAATATATCTACTTCGTGTGTGTGTACACAATCATGCATATATAGATATATATCCATACACACACACACACACAATATATATATATATATATATATATATATATATATATATATATATATATATATATATATATATCTGGGCGTTGAAAATATTGGTTGTTTTTTTTTTATTTGTTAAAACGGATGTCAGATGTATGCTTAAGAGGAATTTAAGCAGTTGAATGAGAACAAGATACTTGGATAGTCAGAATAATGACTATATATAAATAGTATCAGAATGAAATGGTAACTGAAGGGTTGTGAGTTACTGTTGCTCTTCTTTTAAAGCATTAAAAAAATGTTAAGACATGCTATCAAATATCTAAACCTTTCTATATTTATACATACATATTAAACTTGACTTTATTTTCTGTTTACATGAGATATACAAAGCCATATCAAATAGGGGGTGGGGGAGAGATGTAAAAAAAGAGACGGCTCCATAAACCATCATGCAACATCCTGTTTTCTGTGCTGTCATGGGTTGGACAGTTTAACAAGATTCAGTGAGCTGCAGTAGTGCTGTATTGAGCTATAACGAGCTGCAATGTCAGTTTTTGGCATGGTGCCATTCCTAATGCCAACCACTTTGCAGTGTGCACGGTATGATTTTTCATAGAACTAGCACTAGTGAGGTTTTCTGAGCATGACAGAAAAAGAACAAGAAACTCTCCCTTGACTGAGCAAGAGAGATTATATGAGATTGAGAAGATACATGGCTACAGCCTTGTAATAAAAGGGTGGCAATAGCTGCGATATACAAGCATTTTTGCAGAAGACAAAGAAAACTGGTTGTGTCAAGTGCTTGATGCTGGAAAAAAGAACAAACAAAACAGGGACAAAACTATTGATAAGGTTGAAAGATGCAATGAAAATTTTAGGAAAATAAAAATAAGAAATAAGTGGAAATTTTACCGGTGAGTGTGTTAAATTTTAAGGCACAATAAGAAAATGACTCTCCCCAGACACAACAGAAAATAGGGACAAATGACTTTAAAATGATAATGATAACTATGTAGTGACTTCCACATCAAGTTCCCATTTTATTTACATAGCTAATCAGCCACCTCTCTTTACTCTACCTCCATTTCAGATATTCACTGACTCATTATTGATGCCTTTCTTGTATTGCCATATATCTCATTATACATATGAGTCTATTTTGCATTTTTCTTTTATTCAATCTTACCTTTGATTAATGGTTTTATATATGCATAACTCACATACGCACACACACGTGTGGCTACTTGGTTAAGACGTTTGCTTTGCAGACTCTAGAGTTCAGATTCATTTCCACTGTACATCATCTTGGGCATTTGTATTCTGTTGTAACCCCAACCTTATTTGAGATTTGGGATCATATTAAGATGTAGGTAATCTTTTGTAAGAGTAAAAGTGGAATTTTGTCATAATATTTGTTAGTTGCTGTGAGTTACAAAACCTGATGAATAGATTCGTATGTTCCAGTTACAGCCATGACATTCTTGCCATCAATTTAGTTTACTGCTTCATACAGTGTAGGTCTGCTTATTTCCAAGGCTGCTCACTTGGAAGAGTGGATGACAATGTTATAAGTAAGGAGATAACAATTCACAGGGATGGGGTTTGAAACGTTTAAGACCAACAATCTTGGAAATATCTACCTTAATCTCTGAGCACGTCTAAAGTGTGAGGTAGGTGGACACTATTTATGGAACGTCTCTACAAAGTAATCTATCTATCTATACATATATATATATACATATATATGTATAAACATATGTATATATATATGTACATACATATATATATACATACACATGCATATATATGTATACATATATATACACATACATATATATACATATATATACACATATATATATACATCAATGAGTATATTTACAAAATGGCTGACTGCAAGAGATACATGTAGACAGCAAATGAACAGCTTAATACAAACTAGACACAGTAATTTAGAAAAAAAAAAAAACGGTAATATGACTCACCTAAAGTGCAATGTTTCCCATTCCATCCAGTTTTGCAGATGCAAGTTCCATTGTTGCAGAAGCCATGACTATCACAGCGAGGATCACAAGCCAACATGTCACAGAGGGGTCCAGTCCAGCCATTGTGACAAACACACTCTTTATTCTCACAGTAACCATGGAAACAGTCCAAAAGACAGACTTCTGTTTTTGTAAGAAGGAATAGATAAAGTCAGGTAAATGGCAACAATAATTATTACTGGATGAACTTAATTAGAATCCAGAACTTTATTAGAAGTGTTATAATATACAAACTGAATGGACAACTGCATATTAACTTCAAACAAATTTTCTGACTTTCGATAACAACAACAACAATCCTTTCTACTCTAGGCACAAGGCTTGAAATTTTGGGGTAGGGAGATAGTCGATTACATTGACCCCAGTACATAACTGGTACTTACTTTATTGACCCCCGAAAGGATGAAAAGCAAAGTCAAACTCTGTTGAATTTCAACTCTGAACATAAAGATGGATGCAATACCAGTAAGCCTTTTGTCAAGCATGCTAACCCGGCAAGCTAATGATTCTGCTAGCTCACCACCTTGATAATAATAATAATAATAATAATGATAATAATAATAATAATAATAATGATAATAATAATAATAGTTATTATTATTATTATTATTTCTACTCTAAGCACAAGGCCATGAAAATTTTTTGGGGTGGTGGGAGCTAGTCGACTATATTGACCACAATGCGTAACTAATACTTATTTCACTAACACCAAAAGGATAAAAGGTAAAGTTGATCTCGGTGGAATTTGAACTCAGAACATGCAGACAGACGAAGTGTCACAAAGCATTTCATCCGGTGTGCTAACGATTCTGCTAGCTCACTGCTTTGAGTAATAATTTCAAATGATGAGCGAAGGCCCAGGAGTTTGGTAGGGGAGTGCAGTATCAGTTGATTGCATCAACCTCAGTACTTTGACTGGTCTTTTACTTTATCCTGAAAATATTAAAGGTGAAGTTCACCTTGATGGGATCTGAACTCAGAATCTACAGAGCAGTAGGAAACACTTTCTGTCTGGTGTGTTAATGATTCTGCCAGCTGATAATAATTGGATTGTTTCAAGTATGGGCATTAAAGAGGAGGGGAAATAGCTAGACAATGGCAACCCAATATGGAGGAGAAACACAAACAACTAAAAGATAATTTCAAAAACATGAAGATAAAATAACTAAAAAAGTTTCTCAGATTTCTAGCTTTTGTTTTGATGTTGCAATACTAATTCTTGATTAGTATTGTTTTACCAATGTCACTAATGCCATACATATAGGCACAAACAGTTGACTGCTCACTTTTTTCTTCAACCATCAATCTAATTAGTGCCGCAGTTGGCTGGCTCAGTTGGTCTAGAGTCGATGCTGTGTCTAGAGTCAATGCTGTCAACTCTTCTTCAGCAAAAAGTTTAGACTATCTAACAGGCACTGTGGTTAACCATCTTTGCTAATACTTACATGTCAGCTGATAGGGTACCATCCTAGGGTACTGGTTCAACCACATATGTGCTTTCACACTACATCTACACTGCGGATCTAATTCTATTTGTTATCAAAACTCATTATGATCAATCAACCAAAGATCCTTCTGTCACAATCCAGATCTAGAAACTACTGAACAACAAATTACACCTTGAGACAAACAGAGTTGCTGCTGATGTTGAGAGTTAGGAAAGAAAAATGTGAAGTTATAACTGACAAAATTGCATTTCATCTATTTCTCCTTCTTAAAACAATTCATCTTCTTTGGGTGAAGTATGTGTTCTTTTTGCTAAAACGGTGGTTGTTACTTTGTGTCTCTGTTCTTTTTATTCATCATTTATACATTTGTCATACAAAAAAACAACAATAATACATAAACAATTTCAAATTAAACCTTTTAAATCTTGAATTGAAAAGAAATATCATAATTACAATAGATTTGCAAGGGTTTGAAGGCAAATATTATCATACATTGATACACACACACACACACAAAAGGGCAAGTTGTGTTAGAGACAGACAGACAGAAAAATAGATAGAGAGAGAAAGAGAGAGAGAGATGCTGGTAATAAAACTGAACAAAAAGAGAAGTCTGTTTCACTTCTTAGAAGAGACACAATACATGTGTGTGTGTGTGTGTGTGTGTGTGTGTGAGTGTGTGTGTGTGTGTGTTGTTATTGTTGTTAAGGTAAAAAAATAGTTCTTCACGATTAATGTTCAACGTAAACAGCTCTTTCACATATTTTTTCTTTCTCCAGAAGTCAGGTGTCTAAAACATATGACTTGTGTCTTGCTCACAGCATAAACATTTGCCGTTTCATTATTTCCATTAATATTTTTGCTAAAAGTTTCCCAAGATTTAACTGTTTCAAAACAAACTGATAGGCTTTCAGACAAAAACATACACACACCTATACACACAAATATGTAGGCCATAACTGTGCTGGCTGTGAAAGGGCTCTGTGGCCAAAATGTTAAAATCTCCAGAGTCAGCTCAATCTAATTAGCTTTAAACAGATATTAATTATGGAGATCACTGAAGAATTTATGACAAACACTGAGTTGTGTCTTTTACGATTACTCAATGTGTTTGGGACTCATAACTGTTTGTTGTGTACACAGTCATACAAGCACACATCTTGTGGCTTGGAAAGGTTTATTTTCTAAATGAAAGAAAACATCATTTACCCTTACATATAAGCAACCTGATAAGAGAGAGAGAGAGAGAGAGAATGTGTGGGTGTGAAAGGGTGAGAAAGAAAGAGAGGAGGGAAGCAGTGATGACAGAGTAAGAGAAAAAAAGAGAGTGCGAGAGTGAGTAAAAAAGAGAGCCAAATGGTTTATAGCTATTTATGTAAGTCTATGTAGAGAGGAGATAAGTAGAAATAGACAGTTAAGACAGATAAATGTGTGTGTGAATGTATATATATATATTACAAACATAAATACATAATTATTTGCACACATATCTTATACTATAATATATATGCATGTTATTTGTGCATATGCTGCATATTGTACACAGACATCAAGCCATCAAAACAAGCACAATAAAGGAAGAACAAAAAAAAAAAAAAATCGAGCATAGAAATATACAATGTACAGTTTTATTAAATACACACACACACACAGACACACACACAGACACACACAGACACACACACAGACACACACAGACACACACACAGACACACACAGACACACACACACAAATATATAATACACCATTGAAATAATAAAATAGACAAATATCTGAAATGATGCACCAAATCATAATCAACATACAAAAGGAAATAAAAACTTATGGAAATAAAGAAATAAAAGCAAAAAAAGTTGATAATCAAAATAAATAAACATGCGGCAGTTGTTGTTGTTGTTGTTATATAGTTGGTGTTTAATATTAATCATTTAATTCTATTTTCAATGAAATATTTTATTGGTGTTTTTGTCATTTTTTTTTTAATGAAAAGGGATCAAAAAAATAAAAGATATGAATCCATTGAAAATGTGTGGGGGAGGGGAGAGGGGGGTACTGGTCTTTCAAGAGCAACAGATTTTGTTTCCATGCAGTATGCCAGTGAGTTTGGAGAAGTTTAGTGCCGAACAACAAAAACCTGTCCATTAAACATCTAATCCTTGTTTTGATTAAAGTAACACATTTATATTATTTTGGAAACGGGTGAATAAAGAAAATCAAGAAATCTTAAACTTTTAACTCTCACTTGGCAGACAATTTTAACTCTCTCCCCTCTGCCTTATATATATATATATATATATATATATATATATATATATATATATAAGAGAGAGAGAGATAAACTTGAAGGAGCAGATTGGTCCATGTGTTGGATAAGGTATTGAACTTGTGATCACTGAGTCTCATCCAATTTAGATATTGCTGTGATCTTATGATGATAAGGGTCAGAGTTTAATTATTCCAAGGTTTCCTCAGATCAATTACTAAATATCAACCAAATGTAAATATACAAACTCCATGTGTTTGTAGTGAAATGGAATGGTAAAAGTGAGTGTTGTCTCTGTAACTTTGTTCTGGCACCATTTGAAACATTTCACCGAATTGAAATCCCAGACAACATGTTCTCCACATTCTGTGAAATGTGCTGCCTATGAGAATGAACACCAAATGTTACCAACAAGAAATCACTTCATTTCTCCATTCCATATAAGGTTGCCTTGAAATGATTTAGCGATATATGATAAAAGAATAAATCTAGTATATCTAGTGAACATCATGGAAAGCAGAGATAACCACCAGCTCAGGGTTTAGCAATAATTCTGAAAATTTATCCGTTACTATGTTTGGGTTTCAAAACATATACGTGCATGTTTGTTTGTGTGATGATGTGTGCGGACAGATGCTGACAGGGTAAAAGGAAATGCAATGAAATGATAATAACAATGACAACAACAACAATCAGATTAGTTACATATTTATATACCTTTATTAATGCCTTCCAATGAAAATGCTAGAACAGAAAAAGAATGTTTTAGGGTTAGTTGAAGGGGTTGTGGTTAATACTTTTAAGGGTAGGGCGTGAAAGCAATAACAGTTGCAGCAGCAACAGTGGTTATTCAGTGGTTAGTTGGTGGTTGTTTGTAGCTGCAATATCATAGGCACCAGAAAAATAGCAAACAATCATTTTAATACTGGTTCAATTGAAACTTTTTTTACTCGCTCACTCACTCATACAGAATCAGACACAAATTGATTATTTACACACCAGTTGGTGTGCATATCTGTCAGTCAATCTTTCTATACACATATATGAGTGTATGTATGCATATATATATGTATATATATCTATATCTATATATATATATATATATATATATATATATATACAATTAAACCTTGGGAGAGGCATTATGCCGGTAATAAATACACATACGAAATATATATATATATATATATATATATATATTTTTATTATATGTATTTATTTTCTCCTAATTAATAAATAACTCGGACAAAATAAATTGGTTAATAGATAGCAGGATAGCAAAGATCACAAAATAACTGTGGTGTAACTCCTGTTTATGAGGTAGAAACTCCTTGATATTTTGGGCACTTGAATATATATAAATTTAATGAATGGAGTATGCAGTTAAAATATGCGTTTTACTCCATTCATTAAATTTAATTTATATATATATATATATATATATATAAACATAATTAAGGGATCAGCAACAGTTGCTTCATCACATACCGAAATTTAGAAATAGCAGTTAAAGTGCTAAAACTCATATATATATATATATATATATATATATCATCATCATCATCATCATCGTTTAACGTCCGCTTTCCATGCTAGCATGGGTTGGACGATTTGACTGAGGACTGGTGAAACCGGATGGCAACACCAGGCTCCAGTCTGATTTGGCAGAGTTTCTACAGCTGGATGCCCTTCCTAACGCCAACCACTCAGAGAGTGTAGTGGGTGCTTTTACGTGTCACCCGCACGAAAACGGCCACGCTCGAAATGGTGTCTTTTATGTGCCACCCGCACAAGCCAGTCCAGGGGCACTGGCAACGATCTCGCTCGAAAATCCTACAGGAGCCAGTCAGGCGGTACTGGCAACGGCCACGCTCAAAATGGTGCATCTCATGTGCCACCCGCACAAGAACCAGTCCAGGGGCACTGGCAACGATCTTACTTGGCTTGCCGGGTCTTCTCACGCACAGCCCATTTCCAAAGGTCTCGGTCCGTAGTCATCGCCTCGGTGAGGCCCAATGTACGAAGGTCTTGCCTCACCACCTCAGCCCAGGTCTTCCTGGGCCTACCTCTTCCACGGGTTCCCTCAACTGTTAGGGTGTGGCACTTTTTCACGCAGCTATCCTCCTCCATTCTCACCACATGTCCATACCAGCGCAATCGTCTCTCTTGCACGCCACAACTGATGCTTCTAATGTTCAGCTTTTCTCTCAAGATACTTACACTCTGACGGGTATTCACATTGACATTACACATCCAACGGAGCATACTGGCTTCATTCCTTGCGAGCTTACGTATGTCCTCAGCAGTTACAGCCCATGTTTCACTGCCATGTAGCATGGTTGTTCGTACGCATGCGTCATACAGTCTGCCTTTTACTCTGAGTGAGAGTCCCTTTGTCGCCAGCAGGGGTAAGAGCTCTCTAAACTTTGCCCAGGCTATTCTTATTCTAGCAGCTACACTTTCAGCGCACCCACCCCCACTACTAACTTGGTCGCCCAGATAGCGGAAGCTATCGACTACCTCTAGTTTTTCACCCTGGAATGAGATAGAAGTTGTTTCCTGTTTGTTTGCAGTCTTTATTGCACCTGAACATCTGCCACAAACAAAAACTAACTTGCTAGTTAACCTGCCTTTGATGTTGCTGCACCTCTTATGTGTCCATAGCTTGCACCGGGTACATCTTATAGAGTTACTACCTACTCCTTTTCTACATACTGAGCAGGGCCATCTACCTGAAGGGGTTTGTGTATATATATATATATACATACACACACACACATGTATGCATATCTATCAGACTATCAATTTAGCTATTCATTCATCCACTTTTCTCCAGGAGGAATTAATGTCAATAAGCTGTACTGCTGTATGGAAAAAAAAAAAAATGGGATTGACCCCTAAAATTTTGGCAGTGAGATTTGATATGAGCTAAGGTAATCTTTGTTTTTCACACTCACTAACTCTCTCTCTCTCTCTCTCTCTCTCTCTCTCTCTCTCTCCCTCTCTCTCTCTCCCTCTTTGCATACCTAATTTATAAACTTCCAGCTATTATCATTATTATTATTATTATTATTTTCAATGCAAGGATCTGGTGTCTCATGTATTCAATTCTAAATCTACCCCTATTTCTCTTGTGGCGTCTACTGTAAGTAATAAAACACAAAACAACAAGGATGACTGCCTTAGCAAGCAACTTTTGACATATAAAACAATGGATGACATTAGTGAAAAGTAAATTAGTTTGGCTTTTCTCGGTAAGCACTGAAATTGCAACAACATGACGTCAGTAGTTAGTTAGTTAGTAGACAAGCGTATGTCTTTTTTAAATTTTTTTTTTTAATTTCAAGACTGGTTGGCAAGCTGTTGTTAGTGAAATACTCTTTGTGCCCTTCTGGTGAGAGATATTTGATCAAATGATGACACAGAGCTAAGGAAATAAAGGGTTGATGTAGAATGGTATGATGATGGAGTTGACAGTGTAAAAGGTCAATGATATTGCATTGAGGTCAAGATCTTCTTTGAGAAAGAAACAGTATTCCCTTGAGAATTACATAGACTGACACACACACACACACACACACACACACACACATACACACACACACACATACACACACACATTTGTATATGTTCACACTGAACTTTCCACATAGATATTAATATCTATGTTTGTGTGTGTGTGTGCATGCATCATTTAGGCATTATTCCACAGGCAAATGCTCCCCTACAGACTCTTACCTGTGTTCCAAGCATGAGACTTTTTATGCCATTCATCTTTCAAGAGACAGAGCTACAAGATGGTTTGTTGACAGGCAAGTCAACATAACAACACAACAGTTGCAGTTGGTCACATAGTCTTATGCGAAGATGAAGAATGTAAACATTTACACAGACACATACTCAAGCATACATGCATGCACCTACACACACACACGTGTGCACATACATACATACATACATACACTTTAATAATAGACATCTTGCCTATGTCTTGTCTGATCCACAGAGGTTGTCATCCAAATTTATTTAATATCGGCTGCTGGATAACTGATATCTAAACAATGTATGCTTTAATAGTAAATAACCCCAATATTAACAAAATATATTAATTTGCTTTTAATTTTAGAATTATTGCTGGGGAAGTGTTATCATTGAATGAATAAACCCTAGAAAAGTAACTGGAACTCATTTCACTGATGCCACATATGAAAGGCAAGATTAAACTCATCAGGATTTGAAATCACAATGCTAACATTCCCAACAAGTATTGGAAGGAATTTATTTTGACAACCATTTCTACATTTCTTTCCATTCTACTTTCCTTCCTTTCTTTCCCTCTTTAATTTTTTTTTTTTTTCTTTTTGAAACGTACAGAAAGTAAATGTTTCAACATAACGATAATGTTCTACAGACACCTGTAACTTCATCTGTATAACACCTGCAATCCTTTTATTGTCCCAGCAAAGGTAAAAACCAAAGGCAGTCACTGCTAGATTTGAAGTTAAGATACTTTGTGAGAGAACTGAATGGGGAAGAGGGGGAGAAATTTGGGAGTGGGAAGGAGCTGTAGTCAATTATAGGGACCCCTTATTTTGCTGGCTCACCATTTTATTAACTTTGCAAGAAATTGTTCATTAAACTACTATTTCTACATATTCTATAACTGTTAATGTCTTTAATGTTGATAATAATAATAATAATAATAATGATTTCTTTATTTACATAAAGAAAACATAATGGACAGCACAAGAGAAAACAAAAAAAATGTGTGTGCATATGTGTAGTTGTGAGGGTTTTGCATGTAAACAAAACTAATAAAATAAGAAGAAAATAATAATAATAAAAGATGGGCTACAGTAAATATTCTGCTCAATGCTACAGATTTGCTTGCCAGTTGTTTGACCGTAACCAGTTGAGTATATTCCTTAGTGGCGGAAGATTTGTACATCTGTGATCATGAGCAGAAGTATTGGGGAGGGGGGGGGGGGAGCATCATAGCCATGGTTTGAGAGGAATTTCTTTGGAGTTTGGATAATTCACCTCTGGAAACATAGATGTTTTGTTCATCATCCTTAAACCTTATTCAGGGACCTTTTGAGCAGGATGGGCTACTCAACCTGAAGAAAATTCAAACTGCAAGGTCATGTGCTATTTCTCTTGATATGAGATTACCATGTCACGCACATATGGTTGTGATGCATGTGCCTGGTGTACCCTTATCAGATGGGTAGCCATGAGAGGTATATTGAATCTCATATACTAGTACCCGTGTGTCACTTTGATGGCATGTGCTGCTCTCTCACTCAATAATAAAGCAGTCAATAGGATACATTCATATACATTATTTGTCCCATATTTTGGGGGTTACTTCTCAAGCTTTCATTTTTGTTTTTATATAACGATGGTAGGTCAGATTGATAAGGTGGGATACAGTGAAAATGGGTCAAGAATACTGACAATCAAGGTGTGAAGAAACTTTACACCAAGTATATCAAAATGTACTTGGTGAGTTTAATTCATAAAGAAATTCAAATAATGGTTTTAATGGCTGTAATAGATACTTTAATAAACACAATGAATAAATTGATGGCAGTAATTATGAGGTTGGGAGAATTATGAAATGGAAGCAACAACAAAAAAATATGGGAGATTCCAATGGCTAAGAACTAATTTTAATTATTTTATTTTGCATGGAATAGACTACATCTAACCTGATTCAACCAACTGTTCAGTCTCTATAAGTACAACCAACTTCTTAAAATAAGGGAGGCAGACTTGAAAATAAATGCTAACAAGTTGATATCAATGAGATTAAAAGGATGGTCAACTACATTGCAGGTTTAAAGGTGTAAATTGGGGTGGCAGCTACAATGCATGTATATTATGTGCATGTGATATGTATGCATGTCTACACACATATATATATATGCAAGTGTATAAATTTGTTTTTCAGTGGGGTTAAGCAGAAACTGGTGACTTTTGACTAATTCTTCATTTCAGAGCAAAAGCTCTATTCTACAGCTGTGCATATAAGTTACCTAAGAAGGACAGTTCTCTCTGTCTTTCCTGTGACTCCCTGAATGTGTCTTCTGAGAAGTGTGGGCCAAGAGACAAACCATCCCACAAGTGAAGGTTTCCTCTCTGTCCTTTCAGCTCAAGTTTATCGGATAACACTCTAATCCCATTCTCACACATTTGTAGCTCTCTTAACACACTGGATTTCAACAGACTGTTCTTCCCTGTCTCTTTTTGCTCCTTTCTGTCTTCTAATTCTGAAGTAGTAGTAGTAGTTGTAATAATAATTGTATCAATTCAGAACATTATCATAAAATAAGACTTGTATTATTTATTTGAAATAAAGATGAAAAATCAAAGATAAGAAAGAAAAAAAAAAGAATGATATTTTCAGTAGAGGGGTACAGAGCCATAGGTTGGAGGAAATTGGATTTGGCCACTGGATTCCCAACCAGTTAGAATGTGGCTCACACTTCTTTTAATTATTGTAATGAGTTTAGAAGAAGCTAATGTTGCTGCAAGTACATATGATATTTAGTCTTTTGCTTTACCATTTCTGTTACACTGTTTCCATAACAATAATAGTAATTTCTAATGAAGGCACAAGGTCAAAGATTTTGAGAATAAATGGTTAGACATTTAAATCGATTCTAATACTTGACTGAAAGTTTATTTTACCAATTCTGAAAGGAAGAAATACATGGTTGACCTTGGCAGGATTTGAACTTAGAACATAAAGAGCTGAAATGAATACCACAAAGTAATTTGGCCAAGGCTCTTATAAGTGATTGTTTTGCTATATTGCCAATACCAAACGATAAGAAAATTAATTTCTAACAAAGGCAGGAGGAGGAGGAAGAGGAGGAGACCAGAAATTTTGTGGGTGGAGAACATTTATTTGATTTGTGTATTTTTTGCCAACTTCAAAAGGCTGGCAAATAAAGTTGACCCAGCTGAGGTTAGAACTTACTAGCAGAACACTGCAAAGTATTTCATTTATCCCTCTACCAGTTCTGCCATTCTGCCACTTCCCAAATAATATTAATAACAACAATAATAAACATCTGAGTAATCAATCACAATTTTACTGGGAGATAAGTCAAAATCAGGAGATCAGAATTTTATTGACCCAAGAAGGACAAGAAGCAAGAACAGCCACATTAGTGTAACAACTGAAGAATGTAACAGAAGAAAGGAATTCCAAAAAACATTTAATCAACCACTTTGTTGATTCAACAATTCATCAATCTCTAAGTAATAGTAGTAGTAATAGCAATAAGAATGATGATAATAATAAATATGATCCTTTCTACTATAGACACAAGGCCTGAAATTTTGTTGTGGGGAGAATGAGTCAATTACATCAACCCCAGTATTTGACTGGTACTTAATTTATTGACCCCAAAAGGATGAAAGGCAAAGTCGACCACAGTGGAATTTGAACTCAGAATGTAAGGGTTGACGAGATGCTGCTAAGCATTTCGCCCAGTGTGCTAATGATTCTCCCAGCTCACTACCTTAATAATAAAGATAATGACTTCCAATTTAGGTACATCATCATCATTATCATGACCATTTAATGTCTGCTTTCCACGTTGGCATGGGTTGGATGGTTTGACAAGAGCTGACCAGGCTCCAATTGTCAACCCTAACATATGGCTAGTTCTTTAGTTTCTATACCCTGGAACATTGAAAGGCAAAATTTACTCAGCAGCTTTTGAACTCACCATTTTAAAAAACTTAAACATTATAAACCATTTTTCTGATGTTTTTGTTTTTTTTCCTTCTGTTACTCACTACTACCAACATCAATGACAAATATAACAATAATGATAATCATCATTTCTGCTATAGGCACAAGGCATGAAATTTTAGGGGAGGGAGCTTGTTGATTACATTAACCCCAGTGCTTGACTGGTATTTCTTTTATCATCCCTGAGAGATTAAAAGGAAAAGTCAAGCTCAGCAGAATTTGAACTCAGAACATAAAGTTGGAAGGAATGTGAAAGCATTTTGTCCTGCTAACAATTCTGCCAGTCCACTAACGATAATTACTAATGGAGGCAAGAGGCTTGCAATTTCAAGGTGAGGTGGGGTGGGTTTAATTCATACCATTGATCTTGTTACTAAATCTAATAACCCTGGGAGGATGAAACACAAAGCTGACCTTGCTTGGAACTCAGAATGCAAAATGTAAGAATAAATGCCATACAACACTTTGTCCAAGAATTCTGCCAGCTCTAATAATAAGTCCCTGACCAAGGATACATCAGATTATATTCATAGAAGTTAGGTACAAACTTGAATAATCAACCATTGTTATGACAGGTAAATATGTCCATTATTTTGAAAGGTATCCATAAGACATCTGAGGTTTAAAACATCTACAGGTTTGGGAAACACTTCTTGTCTTACAAACTCTGAATGCAAAGGGACACAATTCATTCAGCTCCCTACCTCCATGATCAACTCCAAATAATGATGATGGTAATAACATTGGAATTCGTTGTAGCTTGGGAGGGTCATCATGCTAATAAAAACACATGCACTGGCTCTGTTTCACTTCTGTTATTATTTTTATTAGTTGACAGTTAACCATTTATACTATTAATAAATTGTTTGATTAATTGTATAATCAGTCAAGTAGCTTGGTTCATTAGAGTCCTTTCTTTGCTATTCACACCTGCACAAACAATGTGCCATCTCAACATTGGATCTGTCTGTCTCAGATTCTATTTATGTATTTGTATTTATAAGGATGTGAATAAGAAACATGAGAAAAAAAGTGTGTATGTGTGTGTGTGTGTGCATATGTGTGTGTGTGCATGCACATGTGTGTGTCTTGGTAAATTCTAGTCCGGTCCCTTTGTTTTTGGGAAGATGATGCTGAACGGTGCTGGTCACATTATCACTTTGCCTTTCAGTCTAGTAAGTCAAGGGAATATGGAATTTATCTACCGTCCTACTTCACACACAAATATGCAAATGCTTATACACACACACACACACACACACACACACACTAATGTATATTTTCTAAACTCAAGGTATAAACTTCTTCTTTTTCTCTGAAGGGAACTGCTAGACACAATCTAACATGTCAGCAGCATTACCTGATAGATGTTGTGTTTATGCATCAGCGATACACAGGTATGCACATACATGTGGATTTGTACATTATACTATATAGGGGGGAGTGAAGTGGTGGCAGGTGGAAGTGGTGGTGTGGTCATTGCATTTTACCTGTATTTTTTATCAAGTGATGGTTTTTATTCACTTATTACTGAACTTTCATATAACTGTCATAATGTTGCACATATAGGTGTTCTGATATGGTTTTTATATCTATGTTATTCAGTATACTGTCCTGCTTAACCTTAGCATGCTGATAGAGTATCGACATAGACTCCCTAGCGTTCTTTCCACTGCACCTCCATTCTCTCATCCAAACTCTCAGCAGTTCCCTTTACATATGCTGTGATTGAGCGGTTACAATTTAAGGGATATACACTGCAAATGGTGATGAAAGGACTCTGAGAACCCTGGCTGATTCATTAATTAACTTTGCAATTAATCAAACATTTGTTTAGATGGTTTACTACTTCACTAATAATGACAAAAGAAATGAAATAGAACTTGTGGTTGTGCTTTATTGGCATAATGACCCAGCCAAGAGACAACAAAATCTGTTTAAAAAATAATTTCACATCAAGAATCTTGTGAACCAAATGCAAAAGACAAAATTAACTTTGGGAATTTTCCTAAATTGTTGGATGCATAATTTATAGAAAACAGCACAGAAAATATAATGGAAAGGAAAACAAAATAAAACATAAAAATATTTAAAAGTCTATCAACAGAAACTGCAAATGCTTGTCCCTGACAAAAGGATTCATATCAGTTCATATCATGTTTAGGATTTATGCCTTGCTGGGACATAGCTCTGACAAACAAGAGAGGTTTGGTATATTGTACAAAGCTCATTAGAAATAAATAGACTAATGCCAAGGAAAAAAAAAACAAAACAAATTATGATGTTATGCTGATAGGGATGCTAATGTATAATGATGATGGTGACAATGATTGTTCACAATGAATAAAGATGGATGGAAAATGCAATGAAGATTTGAAGGGCAGCAAGGAGGACTAACATGCTTTTGTTACTCAACAGCTGTTGCATTATTTTAACAAATAGAAGACACGCACACACGCACACACACACACACACAGACTTATACATACATATATGTATATATCATATACGTAGATAAAGATAAATGTAGTAAAAAGGCCTTTTTCCATGACTGACCTTATGCACTTCCTACATTAATTCATGATGTATTTCTTTTAAATATTAGTACACATGCAATATACATACATATATATACATATATATGTATGTATGTATATGTATATATATATATATATATATATATATATATATATATAAAATTTGTCATATCTTGTGTGCATGCAGCAACTAATAGTTAAACAATTGTATTCCTTCAGACTGCTGATGTATACTTTTTTTTTAGCATCATCTGTGGCATGCAGCTGCAAATGGATGCACTTGCTTGGGAGGAGACAAATTAAAACTGGGGCGTGTAGGAATTTCAAAAGAAAACGGCGGGCAGGAAGGCTGCTTGTCTGTTCAGCTTGGTTACCTGTTTCACACTTTTCACCAGTGAAGTGCCAATCGCAGTTACATTGGTCCGTCTTAATGTTATAGGTACCATGACCTGAGCAGTCCTTAGAGCAGAGATGCTCAAGGTTAATAATGTCCTGCTGGTTACAACTAGGACCTTTATAGCCCTGGAAACATATGCATCGACCCAGGCTACATATGCCATTGCTAGAGCAGTTGTATATGCAGTCCACTATGAGGTGGGAAAATAAAAATGAAAATAAGATATGAAGTGAGTTTGAGGTCAAAAACAAATTAGAAATGTAAATGTGTAATAGATGAATGCTTTTGTAATTTACTTTATTATTCTTTTATCCTATTTGTTGCATGACAGGAAAATAAAATTAAATTCAAAACTGATAAAAAAGTAAAAAAAGAATACACTTTAAGGGATATACAAATAAAAATAAACATAAAACTAAATTTACAAAATTAACAAAAGTAAATGAAATTAAATTAAAGCTAAAAACAAAAATTGAGTTAAAAATAAAATAAAACAATAAGTCCTAAAAAGAAAATGAAATGAAAATAATAAAATAATGAAACAAAAAAGTAATAAATGTTTGGGTGTTTTTTTTTTCTATTATTGGTTTCAGTCAAGATGGGGCACCAGTTTTGATTTGTTTTTTTTGGTGTGCATTTGTACAGATTCCATTTTGCTCCTCAAGATTCCTCTCATTGTTCATACAGTCCTCTTTGTTGACATAATCCACTTTTTTTTTTTACCTACAAAGTCCACTAGGCATAACAAAAGCCTCACTCTTTACCCCCAGGTCTATCCTGGTCCAAATAGCTAACTTCCTTAAGTCCAAAACCCACTTTTGATAGAAAAGACATTGAGGATACAACAGAATATTCAGCTTGGTTTATAGTTGTATTTTCTCAACATCATTTGCATACAAGACAGGGGGGTTTGTAAAGTTGATACTAATAACACCTTCCTACTCAATAGCATTCTCTCTTAATCATATGTGGTACCATATATTGTAAATTAAAATTTACTGTAAACGTTTGAATAACAGTTTTACTTATTTGTTTATGACTAAAGTAGGTAAAAGTTAGACTTCTTCCTTACCAAATGAAAGATTTGTTTGTGTTCTTCTAATACTTTGCTTATGTTTTCATACATATTTTTGCCAGTTCAGTGAACTGAGGGATGGAGCTTAGTCTACTGCCCAGCCTGTATAGTATTTACTCTATGTATGTATATATGTATTTCTGAACTGAGGTGAAGACAAACGAGTTGGTAACACTTCCTTCGCCATTTGCTTACTTTTTTCCTTCTCTTCCACAACAGATACTTTGTAATGTTGCTTCTATTACATTCTTACTTTCAACCCTTTGTGATGTACAACTAAGTCTATGTATATATATATATATATATATATATATATATATATAGACCATCATCAGCATCGTTATTATCACAGAACTTGCTTTTCTTCATGCTGGCATGGGTTGGACGGAATTGATGATCAAGAGCACTGCTCAGAGCTCCAGTAGCTGCTTTGGAATGGTTTCTACAGCTGGATGCCCCACCCTGCTATTGCCAACCACTTTACAGAGAGTCCTGGGTGCTATTTTCATGTCACCAGCACTGGCAAGGTCATGAAGTACTTCCAAGATAAGACTTCTCAACTGAGAGGGGTACAGTATTGAAGGTTGCTAGAAAATAGGATAGGAGAAGGGGAAACAAGGATCTTGCTGAAGAGGTGAATTCATGGCTCCCCTAAGGAGTCACATCTTTAGCGAGAGAGAGAGAGAGAGAGAGAGAGAGAGAGAGAGAGAGAGAGAGGGGGGGGAGGGTGTACCCTCAAGAGTATATTAAACAGATGAGGTGGATATAGTGAATATGAGTTTGTGGGAAGAAGTCAAAGAAACAGAAGTGGGGCAGAGAGGAGGAGGAAGATGCAATAAGTGACAGGAGGAGGAGGGATACCTTGTGAAGTGAAGAGAGATAAATGGTTTGCAAAGCTGAAAACTGAAAAAGATTTACACAAAAAACTTCTATCAGGATTGTTTTCATTGCCATCTTTTTTTATGTAACTAATAATTTATTAATTATTATTTTCTTTTAATACTGTGACTGTGTCAAGAAATTTTTGCAAAAACATACATATACGTGTATGTATATAGATACACATGAATATACGCATAGACATGTGTGTGTGTGTGTGTGTGTATATATATATATATATATATATATATATATATATATATTCTGCCTCGTTAAAATATAATAATAGATAATAATAGGGAGAAGTGAGGCAAAAGATAAACAACTTCAGAGAAAATGGCGGGGGGGGGGGGAGATGAGAGTTATCGTTGTCCTAGGAAGGAGGAGCCAAGATTAACAAGAATAGTGATGAGAGGGAGAGAGAGGGGGAAGAGAGAGAGGGAGAAGAGAGAGAGAGGGGAAAGAGAGAGAGAGAGAGAGAGAGGGGAAAGAGAGAGAGAGAGAGAGGGGAAAGAGAGAGAGATAGAGGGGGGAAAGAGAGAGAGAGAGAGGGGAAAGAGAGAGAGAGAGAGAGGGGAAAGAGAGAGAGAGAGAGGGGGTAAGGAAGAAAGAAATGAAACAAAGTTCATCTGAGAGAAATTCTCACTCACATACACACATACTAAAACACACAGAGTGACACAAGCTTACATCTTCACACACACACGTACACACATATATATATGTTAATAACGACAGAGAAAATAAGATGTATTTGTTTAGTTTTATCTTCATTTATATCGAAAGATATAAAAAGTGAGAATTTTCTCAAGGAAATGACAGACCACTATTTATTTTGTTTTGTGCAGATCACCACAAATAGCAAAATAAGAAGTGGTCTATCATTTCCTAAGGAAAATCCAGAGATTTTTTATATCTCAATCTAAAAACAAATGCTCCGTTTTTCGTTCTGACTTATTTTTTCTATCAATAATATTTTTCAGTGTACACTTCCAAGGATTTTTACACCTGTGTGTGTGTGTGTGTGTGTGCGTGTGCGTGTGCATGTGTGTGTAAATGAGATCGAGAGAGAGAGAGAGAGAGAGAGAGAGAGATTGATAGACGACCAGGTATATAGATGCACATAGACACACCCACTTAATTATTTTCCCATATTCTGTGGAACATGTAAAAAGTTCATTCGTTGGTTATACACAGGTGAGAATTTAGAAACCAGAAATGGCACAATAAAGCAATAAAACAGCAGGGATTATTTTAGAAGAA
>NC_142934.1:96395971-96435971 GCF_046866305.1 Octopus bimaculoides | reverse complement strand
TTCTCTTCACAATAGAAGCTTCTTATCAACTATAAATACACACATACATATGTACAAGTACGCCACCCACCACCACGCACACACATGCATATATATATGTGTATGCATATATATTTATACCTGTGGTGCATAATGTATAAAAGCACATGGCCTAGTGGTTAGAGTGTGTCACCTATGATTGCTACATCATGGTCTCGATTCCAGAACCGGGTGGTGCATTGTGTTCTTCAGTGGAACACTTCATTTCACATCATTCCAGTCCACTCAGCTGTAAATGGTTGCATCCTGTGACAGAAGAGGCTTCTGATCACAGGGAATGTTAGCCTGCTCACCTAACCAGAATAATGGCATCATCCGAAAGCTAAAATGATGCAAAGCGCATTGTAACCAGCGATGTATAACAACATCTGATAGTCTGGTCGATACAGTGATACTGGGATAATGTGTAAAGCTGAAGTTATGTGTATATATGCATAAGCATGTAGTGTATGCACAAAATGATCTAGAAGTCCCTGTATTATTTAAATAAATTTAAAACACTTTTATTTCATTATATATCTTCCATTTTTATTTTTAATTCTATCGTTGTTATGTTGTGGTAAATATCTTTTGATAAATTTAGAAAAAAAATCATTAAGAAGAGATGTTAAAATATAATGGAACACCTATCATGGTATTCTTGTTTAATTGTTTGAGTACATCTAGATAAATGGCCAGGGACAGGTCTGAATGACCATCAAGAACAATAGTAGGGTAAATAGACCATTTAACCAAGAATTCCTAAATTTTGAAAATGAATGGCGGTCTGGTGTTTTGATGGGAATTAAAGAATGCTATGGGGAGAAAGCTGAAAGCTATAATGAATAGAAAGAATGAGTGGGTATGAGAGATAGAGAGAGGGAAGCAAAAAAAAAAAAAAAAATCACCTACATTAAAATGCTCAACTGGCTACAACTGACCTTTGTTGTTAACTGGTTTATATTAATGTTAAGGAGATTTTTGAAATCAGTCTCATCATCATCATCATCATCGTTTAACGTCCGCTTTCTATGCTAGCATGGGTTGGACGATTTGACTGAGGACTGGTGAAACCAGATGGCTACACCAGGCTCCAATCTGATTTGGCAGTGTTTCCAAAGCTGGATGCCCTTCCTAACGCCAACCACTCAGAGAGTGTAGTGGGTGCTTTTACGTGTCACCCGCACAAAGGCCAGTCAGGTGGTACTGGCAACGGCCACGCTCGAAATGGTGTCTTTTATGTGCCACCCGCACAAAAGCCAGTCCAGGGGCACCGGCAACGATCTCGTTCGAAAACCCTACGAAGGCTAGTTAGGCGGCACTGGCAACGGTCACGCTCAAAATGGTGCATCTTATGTGCCACCCGCACAAGAGCCAGTCCAGGGGCACCGGCAACGATCTCACTTGGCTTGCCGGGTCTTCTCATGCACAGCACATGTATATCGTCATCGTTGTTTAACGTCCGCTTTCCATGCTAGCATGGGTTGGACGATTTGACTGAGGACTGGTGAAACCAGATGGCAACACCAGGCTCCAATCTAATTTGGCAGAGTTTCTACAGCTGGATGCCCTTCCTAATGCCAACCACTCAGAGAGTGTAGTGGGTGCTTTTACGTGTCACCCGCACGAAGGCCAGTCAGGCGGTACTGGCAACGGAGCAATTTAAATGATTATATACACTTTGAAATATGGAAAAGTTTCTTTTCTCTTTAATAAATATGCATTCAATATTTCAGTAATTCTCAAATGTATATTTTCAAACTAGTTACATCAGCCTCACTGTTGAAATTCATCTTGGGACATTTATTCATAAAAAAAAATGGCAAATACAATAAACAAATTCTCATAAATTTTCAATCCTTTTGATTAGAAATAATGACAAATGGACACTTACGAACACTGCAATCTGGACCTTTATAACCATTATTGCAGATGCATTGACCATGAACACATTCTCCATTTCCATTACAGTCAGGAACTTCACAAGCATTGGCTGGAATCTCACACTCTTGTCCCTTCCAGCCTGGATGGCATTGACATAAACCTTCATTATAATAACCGTTACCATTGCACAATACAGGACATGTATCTGTAATAGAAAAAAAAAAGAAACAAAAGTAAATATTATTCCAACAATATACGTGTGTGTGTGTGTGTGTGTGTGTGTGTGTGTGTGTGTGTGTGTGTGTGTGTGTGTGTGAGCGTATATAGAAGTAGGCATGTATCACCATTATCATCATCATCATCATTTAACATCCATATTGCATGCTGATATGGGTTGGATACATGTATATATATATATATATATATATATATATATATATATATATGTATATGTATATATATCTACCTATATGTGTGTGTGTGTGTGTGTGTGTGTGTGTATGTATATATACATGTATCATCATCATAATCATCATCGTTTAACGTCCGCTTTACATGCTAGTATGGGTTGGACGATTTGACTGGTGAAAACCAGATGGCTACACCAGGCTCCAATCTGATTTGGCAAAGTTTCTACAGCTGGATGCCCTTCCTAACGCCAACCACTCATAGAGTGTTTTGGGTGCTTTTACGTGCCACCAGCACGAAGGCCAGTCAGGGGGTACTGGCAACGGCCACGCTCGAAACGGTGTATTTTACATGCCACCTGCACAGGAGCCAGTCCAGCGGGACTGGCAACAAACTTGCTCGAATGTCTTTTCACATGCCACTGGCACAAGTGCCAGGAAGGCGACGTTGGTAGCGGCCACGCTCAAATGGTGCTATTTACATGCCACCGGCATGAAGCCAGGCAGCTGGTGCTCTGGCAACGATCACGCTCGGACAGTGCTCATAGTGAGTTACTGGTACTGGTGCCATCACAATTTCACTTTCGCTTGCCCCAACAGGTCTTCGCAAGCCAAGTTTAGTGTTCAATGAAGACGTTGGCATGGGTGCCAGTCTACAAATTTAGTTTGATTTATATATGTGTGTGTATATATATATATGTGTGTATATATATATATATATATATATATATATATATATATATATATATATATATATGTACATATATGTATATGTATATATATCTATATATATCTATATATATCTATATCAATCTATCTACACACACACACACACACACACACACACAAACAGAGCTATTGAAAATATGGTAAAAGATACTTGTCATGCAGTAGGATTGAATTCAGTATGTTGTGATTCTGAAATGAATTTCTTAATCCTTGGCCATATTGCATTTTGTTGTGTAAACACACACATACATAAGCATAAACATTTACATTTATTTGGGAGAAACAAAAAAAAAAAAGAAAACTATTAATTATGCATGAAAAAGTTGAACAGAATCTATATTCTCTGTAGCAGCAGCTAATCAAATTCTGAAAAGCCAATCAATTTAAAAACAAGCAAATACATATATTTGCTCTCAACCTTATAAAACAAATGTAAAAGTGTTATTTACCAGCGGATATTGTAAAGTAGAATTGGAGTGTAGGCATGCATTTTAGTGAAGATGATTGCATTGATATGCATTGCTATACACATTCTTATAACCAAAAAGCCATTGAGAAATAGCCTGAAATTTGATCTTACATATTTTAGAAATAACACAAACATGCACATGCATGCTACTACGAATATGTACATACAGGCACAAAACTACTCATACACGCATCTCTCTCTCTCTCTCTCTCTTCCTTCACACACGCACACTCACACACACAGAGGAAGGAAGAAAAAACCCACAAAATACACACCAAATAGAAAAGAAATGTATTAAAAATGGCGACAAAAACTACTAAAAAAATGGAAATGGAAAGCCAGAGTTTGATTTAGATTGC
The DNA here is from genome assembly GCF_046866305.1 of Octopus bimaculoides. Classification (NCBI taxonomy): domain Eukaryota; kingdom Metazoa; phylum Mollusca; class Cephalopoda; order Octopoda; family Octopodidae; genus Octopus; species Octopus bimaculoides. The sequence goes on along the minus strand of NC_142934.1, from coordinate 96,432,105 downwards.
AGCACACAGACACAGATTCATGGAAATGCAACACATACAGCCATACATTCATACATACACATACAACATTACACACTCACACATACATGCAGTCTCACTCTACCATGAAAATATTTACAAACACAAAACGCACACAGACATACATTCACATGCACACGCATACACTCAGACATGCAATGTAACATGAATACATGTACAGACATAAACGCACACATACGCAGGTGTGTAGTCACATTCAAACACACATAGAAACACATCCATACACACAGAGACACAAAACAAATCAGGAAAAAAGTCGTTTTCTTTTTTTATTGTATTCTTGCTTTTTTTTTCTTTTTGGATATTGTTATTGTTGACTGCAAATGATGTGGTTCATTTTCATCCTAAGCAAATAGAAAATTTATTAGAATTCTGTCATTGCAGAGGAATTAGCTTCAAGTGTCAGCATGGATCATATTGGTTTGAGCCAGGGTGGGATGAAGATGGAGAGATTAGATATGGCAGAGATATTGGGAGGGTAAGAGGAGGAGGAGGGGGCAGTGAGACGAACAGATATCAGTGGTTTTGCATTATATGGATGAGAGTGTGTTGTACTTTGTGTCTGTAAGAGATGCAGAGAATGGATGTTGTGTGTGCAAAGTGATTTCACATCACAGAGTCTTAGAATGGTAAATCCTAGGCTAAACAGATAAAAAGAAAAACCAGTAACAACAGTGGTAAAAAAAACAAAACAAAAAAAAACATCAATGGAAGAAGCAGAATTGATAGGAAATAAAAAGCAAAAAAAAAAATTGCATTAAATTCCAAGCAACAATATGAATCGCATCAAGAAAGTGAAAACAAGAAGAACTATAAAATAGGACCACTGCAAACAACAACTATAAAAGAAAGAAAAAAAAAAGGATTCAGAAGATATAAAAGAACAACCGAAACAAAGATAGTGCCAAAAGAATTACTGAACTGCTAGTTTATCAACAAATCAAGGAAGTTAATATAGAATTACTTGAATATTTTCAACCTTAAAAACAAGGAAATATTGGAACTACTTAGAGCACAGATAAATTTTCTCATGGCTCTCTGCCAGTCTTACAAAATTCAGCGGGTAATAAGAGAATAGAACCCGTATGTGGTTACATAGCAAAAATTACTAATAAGAAACTCAGATAATATAAACCAATACAGATAAAGACAATAAAAAAATGCTTTTCTAAGGCAAAAAAAATATATCCTCAGTAGGATTAATGCGATCATTTCCTTCAGTACAATATGTCATACTTATGGCTTGATATTTGTGTTAGGTTCCGAAGGGAATGTCTACATTACGGGTGAGTTAAGTAGTGTTTCGTCTTTATTACTTTAACAGTTGAAAATTGAAATCCACAGAAATATATTGAAGGAAGCAGTGGAAAATTGTCATTGCTGGTTCAGAGTGGATTAGAAATTCTAATTTCACTTTCAACAAAAATCACAAGATAGGTTTTGAAAATTTAAGTTTGAAATATGAATCACATGATAGGCAAATTGTCACTCTTCAAAGAAACACATTTCTCCACTTCCATTGTTACAATAAATGAGATCTGGATCCACTCAAATTTCTATTTGTCTCTTTTCCACATTTGCACAAAACAATCAAATATGTTTTGCTTAATTGAATTAAAAGTCAAATCATTTTCACAGGCAAAAATCATATTGATAGGATTTCAAATTTATAATTAGACGTATAAGAGGAACGGTATTGAAAAAAACTAAATAGTGGGGTGGTCAGACAGAAGAGAGAGAAAGAAAGATTGAAGAGTTTGGTGAGGACTGGTGCCAGGGCCTTGGGCATATTGTTTGTGAGGAATGGAAGAAAGAGTGTCATGTATTACAACCTTATTAGTTTGAAGTGACTTGAAGTTTTGCTTTGCACTTGTCATGTTTATGTTCATAGTACCGATTCTCAAAGAGGAGAAAATAGTAGTTTCTGGAGAAATTTATCTTGTGAGTACAGCATGGAATTGGATTCAAAATAATTAACAAATGTGGAGGTTTTCACCACAGAAACACTTCTTTACAAAACAATCACGCTGAAGAAGAGTAGAAAAGGCGGATTTTCTAAAATTGGTTGTTTGGCTGTGATTCCAAAGGTAGGAAAACCTATGGGGTTGTGCAATCAATGGAAGCATTCTTTGTAGTTTTGATTAAATGGGTGATGATGATAATAATGATGAGGAGGAGGAGGACAAGGAGGAGGAATTGGTTGTGTATGTGTGCATGTGTGTGTACTTGCACACGTGTACTCAAATATGAGAGCAGAAAGCTACATCAAGAGTAGTTGGAAATTGAGTAAAAAAACACTGAGTAGTAGTAGTAGTAGTAGTAGTAGTAGTAGTAGTAGTAGTGATAGTGGTGGTGTGGGCAGCGGTGATGGTGGAGGTTATATGAGCCCATTCTACAGAGTGGGGTAGAGAAGACAGATGTTTTTGAAATGGCTATGACTCAGCCCCATTGGGAGGAATATATGTCCGACAGGTACCATTTGGTCCGTGGTGTCTTAGTATTTTTTGTTTTTTCAAGTGAAGCCATAGCACTGTGGACAACAGAGCATCACGTGTTTGCCTACGACAGTTACATGAAGAATATTGAGTCTGTCACTGCAGTTCAGCATGAGTTTCAGCGCCACTTCAACATTCACCGAAATCAGGCTGTTCTCACCCGTAACACTATCTTGTGTTGGGTGAATTCACTTCCTACACGAGGTACACTAATGAATAAATGACTGGTGGGGGCGCCATGAATGGATACAGACCCTGGAAAATGTGGAACATGTCAGACAAGCTTTGATACGGAGTCCGAATCATTCTGCTCGGAGACATTCCACTGAACTTGGCATCGGTAATTGATCGGTAAGGCATATTTTGCATGAAGACCTGCATTTCCAGCCATACAAATTGGTCATTAGGTAACAGTTGAAACCATGGGACTATGCACAGCAGCTTAACATCGCACGTCAGATGGAAGCAATTTTTGAACCAAATGACAACCTCATTTTGTTAAAGATGTGATGAAGCTCATTTTCATCTCAATGGCATAGTGAATCAACAGAACTGTTGTTATTGGGCTCTTGAAAATCTGAGAGAACTGCACGAAAGACCACTGCCCAGCCCAAAATTGATGGTCTGGTGTGCTGTTAGAAAAACTGCCATCATTGGTCCTTACTTTTTTGAAGACAGCAATGGTAATGCTGTTACTGTGAACTCTGAACGTTACATCGAGATGATTATTTAACTTCTTTGTGCCTGAATTATGACAAAAACGTATGCTTATTCAATTTGTGTGGTTTCAGCAGGATGGGGCGATGGTCCACTCAGCCAGAGCATCAATGGAAGTTCTTTGCCCTCTCTTCGATGACTGCCTCATTTCCAGGTTTGCTGACATTCCTTGGCCCCCTCAGTCACCTGATTTGTCCATGTGTGATTGTTCTTGCGGGGAAACCTCAAGGTATGTGTGTATGTGCATGAGCCCCATACATTGGGCAATTTGAAGGAAGCTATTCGCATGGGGTCACCCAAATCGACAGAGCAATGATGGAGAGAGTGGAGGAGGAGGAGGAGGAGGAGGAGGAGGAGGAGGAGGAGGAGGAGGAGGAGGAGGATTAACACATGGTAACTGCATTGTGAGAAAGTGAGTAAAATGATGTTGAAGATAAAAAATGAAGCAGTGGTTCTTTGAAGTGACTGGGGAAGGAAAAGTTAATGAAGAAAGCAGTGAGTGAACTCCACCTCTCTAATATTGACTAAGAACAGCCAGTGGGGGTGGGGAAGCAGGACAAGTAGATAATTTTTATTGAAAACGAAAATATTTTGTGTGTGTATCTGCTGTGATGTTGTTTATGAATAGAATAAGAATTTATTGTTAGACATCAATAGAAACCTAAAACTATACGGAGAACAAATAGAGATGCATAGGAGTATGCCTGCATGTGTATGTTGCATATCTGGGTTTGTGCATTTGTATCCTGGGTCTTGTAGCCATAACAAGATATTTAACTATTGTTATCTCACTTTAGTCAACCTAGTTGTAATTAAGAACTGTTGGTACCTTACTTCTCATTAGTAGACATTTGCCATAAGTAGCCATTGTAAATAATAAAATTCTCAAGTGCTTCAGTATGTTGCTGCCCAGAGTTCATGGCCCTGCTATGCTGTGTGTTGTAAGTATTGGAAGGAATGACTCCCTTAAACCAGACCAGACGAAACCACTCTTCCACCACTTAAGTCAACCTATTTATTTGATTCTAAGAATCTGGATAAAATAATTATTTCTTTATTGCCCACAGGGGGCTATACATTGAGGAGACAAACAAGGACAGACAAAGGGATTAAGTTAATTACATTGACCCCAGTGCATAACTGGTACTTATTTAGTCAACCCCGAAGGGATGAAAGGCAAAGTCAGCTGCCGAAGAATTTGAACTCAGAAAGTAACAGCAGACGAAATACCACTAAGCATTTCGCCCAGTGTGCTAACGATTCTGACAGCTTGCCACCCTGATAATGATTCTGCCAGCTAATGATAGTCTGATGAGCAGTGAGTTAGCTGACCGGCTGGTGTCCATTCAATGTAGAACTCATCATTATAGGCACCTACCAACTGGTTAGCATATTTGATTACCATGGATTCCATAGTGATGAACAATGATTGTGTATATCTGCGTATTTTATTAAATGGGAGAATGTGTAAAAAGGTTGTATATATATATATATATATATATATATATATATATATATATATATATATATATATATATATATATATATAAAAGCATATCTCTGTGTGTGTATGTACACATGCACGCACACACACACACGTGTGTGAGTGTGAATAGATGAAGCCAGCAGCAGTAGTAGTAATAGTGGTGGTGGTGGTGGTGGTGGTAATAATCTGTGGTCCTAAGTAGTAGATACAGTAGTAAGGCTGTTGCTGTAGCTGCAATCGTTATAGTATGAGTGTGTGTAGTGGCACCATTGATGGGTTCACTCTGTTACTTCCAGTTGTTTATAGAAGATGGTTGTAGAAGAAAAGGTGACAGTTTTAGTGCTACTACTGATGTACAGCAGAGATAGTAATATGGTGATAAGGAAGGGGAGTTAGTAGTAGTAGTAATAGTAGTTGTAGTAGAGGCTTAGTGCTACTGTTAATTTTGTTGGACTTGGTAGTATTCATGGCTGTTGGATGAGTGGTGTCTAAATGATCAGTGATGGTGTTCATGGGGGCCAGAGTGTGTAGTAGTGGTAGGGAATGCAAGATGTGGTTGCTGCAGTTGTAGCTGTGCGATGCGAGTGGTGATGCGGTTGACAATGTTTACGGTAATGATTTTATTATTTACAGAGACGATGATAAAGCTAACAGTGTAAATAATGGTGGTGGTGGTGGTGGTGGTAATGCATGGTTGTGACGGCAGTGGTGGTGGTGGTGGTGGTGGTAATGCATGGTTGTGACGGCAGTGGTGGCGGTGGTGGTGGTGGTGGTAATGCATGGTTGTGGCGGCAGTGGTGGTGCTGGTGGTGGTGGTAGTTGACTGTGGTAGTGCTGATCACAGTAATGGAGTTGGTAGTAGTAGTGATAATTGTGGTCATGATGACATTGATGGTATGAGAAGTTGCTCATTGTCGAGGTGGTTGGTTGCAGTTGTGGTGATGGTGATGCATGCTTTTTGGAGGGAGAGTACTAACCGTGAGGGGGGGCGGGGCGGGGAGGGCATAAGGCTGTGCAGTGGGGATTCTGTTTGTTATTATTATTACACAACGGATGGTATCATTAGTGATGATGCGACTACTACTAGGTGGTAATGTTAACTGTGCTATCGGAGACGATATTGGTATTATTGTTGTTCATTTATTAATAAGGCTGGTCGTAATGACATTAGTGATGGCATCACTCATACCACCACCACCACCACCATCATTGATAACATCACTAGATGGTGTTAGTGATGCAGTCAGTGATGGTAATAGTGGTGATGGTGTTAGCTGTAATGAAGGTTGAAGTGCTGCTGCTGCTGTTACTGTTGTTGGTGATGCCATTTCTTGAGTGGCCTAATTACCACATTCTTTCTTCAATTGACAATGTTATTTCACAGTGAAGAAACAGTGTTCTCTGTGAAGAGTTCCACAATGACTCAGGGTAAGAGAGTGTGTGTGTGTGTGTGGATAGAGATGAGGAGGGGGGGAAAGGATAATGAAGAAGTGAGAGACAAAAACTGAAAAACCCATAGAGATAGACAAACAGACAGACCATCAGATAGACAAACAGACAGACCATCAGACAGACAAATAGAAGAAGCTACATGTGAGTTAGGTGCAAAAACATTCAAAATGGAGTATGATGTAGATGTGTGTGTGTGTGTGTGTGAAATTTTATTTGTGCATGTGAATGTATCATACACACACATATATAATTATATATAATTTTATATATAATTTTATATATATATACATATATATATATATATATATATATATATATATATATATATATTGAGAGAGAGAGAGATGTATGTAGTTATCTGTATATGCATATGAGTATATATGTAATACATGACATATATACATACACATATTATACAATATATACTGCATATATTAAACCATGACAGCCTTCACAAAGTTCTTCAGCCTGTTTGAAAATACTGTAAAGACTTCTTCAAATAACATCTGAGACCTTAAAGGAAGACAATGTAGTCCTAGATATAACTATGCCTCGAAAATAAGACAGGGCAGTCATGGCCGGAAGGCTACGGATCCTTGGTCTGTTTTGCTTACTGTTGACCTGGCACTAAACAGTAACAAATATATGCATGCACACATACACACGTGCTCACATATATATGTATGCGTGTGTGTGTGTGTGTGAACTTTATGTATTTAATTTTGATTCTCTTGGAATAGACAAAGAAAAGGGTATACCAGGTTCATTCCGCATATCTTCTTTCATAAATCTTTCATAAATACACCAACACTTGATCTAACTCTAAAGCTATGTTCTTCTTTCACTTCTAGGGGTGTATATGTATGTAAATATTAATAGTTGTAAAATGCACTTGAGGAGGGGAAAGTGCATTGAGGATGGGAAAGTGTTTTATAGTTGACCAATTTCACAGACTTACTCTTATTAATATCCACCCAGATACTGAAATATTTTGATGCAGATAGACTTAGTGATATTAAAATATAAACAAACCAGACACACATACAAAGCTAGCTTCTGTGTAGAGAACAGGTGAGAAGAGGGACAGATGGAAATATTCATAAGCTATGAAGCTTGGTGATGTGAACATAAGTTGATTAGGTTTGAGAGAGAAGCAGGAAGTTAGAAAAGTAGTGTAAGAGAGTGAGGTGGGAGGTGGGGTGGGTGGGGATGATTTAAATGTGCACTGGTTATGAAACAGGTAGGTATGGAGGAAGAAGAAGAACAAGAAAAGAGATGCACAAAGATGGGGAGAGAGAAGCGTGTATTAAGAGAGGAATAGAGATATACAGAGAGATGGGTTGGAATTGACATGTGTGCATCTTGATATGAGGTGGGTAGAGATGAGAAGAAGAAATAAGATGAGTGAGCTGGCAGAGAAAGGTGGGGTGAAAATAAGGAGAAATGAGGTAGGCTCCCACTAAGAGGAGAGGAAATATCAAATATTGCAAGTAAGAATCTTCACGGACAGAGAGAGAGAGAGAGGAAGAGAGTAGGAAAATAGGAGATTTTTTGATTTTTGCAAAGTAATCAGGGGTGGGGGTGTGAGATAATGGCACAGATTTGAGTGGAAAAAGTGAGGTAGGATTCATCAAGTTTAACATCATCAGCTGGGGCCATGGGTATCTCTAGCAGAGTCTGCTATTTTGAAACTAGTTGGACCAGCACTCAAGCAACCTCTCTTTTTTTTTTTTTTTCCCCACCACTGAATTGGAAGCCATGAATATGTACACACACACACACACACACACACACACACAACACACTCAGAGCAAAAGATAGAAGAGTGTGTGTTAAAAAAAAGAGATTAAGTAACAGAAAGTGAGAGACTGTATTCACTTTACAAGACATTTTATTTGTCTAGTATTTATTTCAAAGTTAGCTGGAAGGGGAAATATTGAAAACTAAAAGGGGGAGAGAAAGAGAGAGAGAGAAAGATATATATATATATATATATATATATATATATATATATATATATATATATATATAAATATATATATATATAGAGAGAGAGAGAGAGAAAGAGAGCATTATGTCTGATGAGTGTGTGAAAAAAAGAGAAGGATAAGTGTAGCAAGGATTTAGTTTGTAAAAGTTTAAGTTTGGAAGGGAAAAGAATGAGTTTGTGGTGTGTGTGTGTGTGTGTGTGTGTGTGTGTGTGTGTGTGTGTGTGTGTAGACAAGAGTGATAGGAGAGAGAGAGAGAGAGATAGAGAGCATGAGAGAATGGGCAATAGAAGGGCATTTCCTTTTTTGCTTCTCCTCTTTCTCCTCTTTCTTATCCCAACAACAAAGGGTATTTTTCTTGGCTTTTTGTAATTGTTTTTGTTGTTGTAGGTGTTTGTTGCTACTGATTCTGCTGCCCTCAGCTTCAACCCCAAGCACCATGCCTTGTTTTCCTTATGCTTCAATCACAGTGTGAAAACAAGGAATAGCAGAAGGGAGTTTGGTTGTCTTTAGTTACAAGTGATGTAAAAGAGTCTGTAGATGGAGGATCTCTAGACAAGCTGTGCTCATTGATTTCACACAGCTGTAGAAACAAATGGAACTAGAAAGGAAGGTGGTGGTGATGGTGGGGAAGTTATTGGTGCTGTTAGCAAAAGTTAGCAGAATGGTATTGATGGTGTTAATGGTAGTGGAGATGACACTAGTGCTAGTGGCAAACTGATAAGGATTTCAATGGTAGCTGTTCTACTTACTCTGATAATGATGATAATGGAAGTTATTCTAGATCAGTTTTTGTTGCTTAGCCCCAGGTTAGAATGGGCAGAATAGACCTATCTATGATCAAAGATGTTCCAGCTGCACAGACAGACGGATCATAAGGCCTTTTATACAGGGTGTCCCAGAATTAACCATTTCAGTGAAATTGAACAATCTTTTAAAAACTCAATTTTATTTAAGTTTATCATGTTTAATGTGTTAAAGGCGTATAAATTTTAAATTTTGTTTATAATTTTATATTATGTTTATAATTATTTTTGTAATTTTCTTATCATTCCTGTTGGATGCCATTTATAAATCTATTTGTTTTGGTATCATAACTAAATAATAATCATAAAATTCTGTCAGTTTCTTTTAAAATTTTTCCTGATTTCATTGAAATAAGTAGTTAATTCTGGAACACCCTTCATATATCCCCTTTTTTTAAGATGGTTAGTGTCATTTTCAGAGATTTGAAAGCTATTCCTAATGAATTTCCAAGTAGAGTTTATGGTAAAAGTATTGTAGGTTAACCCCTTTCCAACCCTTTGCCTATTTTAATCAATGTGCTTTCAACAATAACAATGATGGTGAAGTTATATTGTTTTTCTTTCTCAGACTTTGTGAATAGATGCTAAACACCAGGAGCTGTGCTCATTGTGCCATGGCTACAAAATAAAACATCAATACCATTTTGTGTTTTTGATAACAGTGAAAGTAAGTTTATATATTTCTAAAGAAATTTTAAGGACAAAACACATTTTAATCTACATTTTAATCAACATCAGAGTCGGTGCTGGATCTTCAGATGGACCATAAATGAGAAGCATATTAGTTGTTATCATCCTATCTTTTCCACGAATAATGTTTCCAAAGTCACTTTTTTGTTTTGAAATAAGTTTCACTTCAGAGGGATTTAGCTGTTATTTCTAACAGTTGAGAACTGGTATTGAAATTCTCTCAAAACATAAAAGCTGTCTGATATGGAGTTAGGAATCAAGTTTTACGAAATCAATAAAAATGCAAATGAATTAGTTTTTATATCATGACTGAAACTGCACATAGTCAAGTAATATGGTAAATCTATTATGAAGTTTTATGTTCAAACAGACAAACAACTGCTAAAGAGAAAGTAGAAGCAAACTATGATCCAAGAAATTTGTGGGACACAGGACAGATGAGTATCCTGCACTGGATGGAAGAAGAGCTGAAGGTTCAATCACTACGCTAAGATTCGAAGAGAATAATTGTTTTGTTGACTGTGTCAAACAATTAAATCTAGTTCTAAGAACGGAGCTGATATTGACTATCAATGATAACAGTGGAGGAGAATAGTTAATAGTCTCTAACAAAGCAACATGCTTATATCAACAATTGTTTGTATCTACCTAGATAATATCAAGCTCATATAATGGAATGCTCATATATGGCAGTTGCCCACTGCTTCAACTGAAATCAGATTTTACTGCGCGAGTCACATATTTGATACTCATATACTGTAACAGGTACTGCACTCTATGCAGTGGGAGCACAGGATATTTTGGCAATGTATGCTTATTAGTATTGTAGTCACATAAACACACGCACATATATTTTGTTCTCTCTCTCTTTTTTTTTTTTTTTTTTTGTAAGAGCCATGATACTACAGCCATCTGCTTGACTCGCTGTATGTTTCAACAGACAAACAACTACTAAAGAGAAAATAGAAGCAAACTAGGATCCCAGAAATTTGTGGGACTGTGACTGCTAAGGACAAGTGTAGGCTTGAAAGAAATGAAGCTAGTCTGATCCACTGGATGTGTAATGTGAGTGTGCTCACACAATAGAGTGTAAGCACCCTGAGAGAAAAGTTGCACATAAGAAGCATCAGATTTAGTGTGCAAGAGAGACGACTGTACTGGTATGGTCATGCGGTGTGTATAGATGAGAGCAGCTGTGTGAAGAAGTGTCAAACCCTAACAGTAGAGGGAACTTGTGGAAGAGGTAGACCCAGGAAGACCTGGGATGAGGTGGTGAAGCATGACCTTCGAATGTTGAGCCTCACAGAGGCAATGACAAGAGACCAAGTCCTTTGGAAATGTGCTGTACTTGAGAAGACTCAGCAAGCCAAGTGAGATTGTAGTTGTGGCTGATGCCAGTGTCACATAACTGGTCCATTTAAAAGCAGCTTTCAATCATTGGGCAATATGCCATGCTTGTGAAGACCTGTTGAACCGAGTGAAAACATAGTTGTGGCCAATGCCATTACCGCCTGACTGGCACCTGTGCTGGTGGCACATAAAAAGCAACATTCAAGCATGGCTGATGCCAGAGCCACCTGACTGGCACCAGTGCAAGTGGCAAGTAAAAAGCACCATTTGAATGTGGCCAATGCCAGTGACACATAAAAGCACCCACTACACTCTCAGAGTGGTTGGCATTAGGAAGGGCATCCAGCTGTAGAGACCTTGCCAAATCAGATTGGAACCTGGTGTAGGCTTCCAGCTTGCCAGTTCTCAGTCAAACCGTCCAACCCATGCCAGCATGGAAAGTAGACATTAAATGATGATGATGATGATGTAATGTATGTGAATATATCTCTATACATCTATCTCACTATATATATATATATCATCATCATCATCGTTTAACGTCCGCTTTCCATGCTAGCATGGGTTGGACGATTTGACTGAGGACTGGTGAAACCGGATGGCAACACCAAGCTCCAATCTAAATTTGGCAGAGTTTCTACAGCTGGATGCCCTTCCTAATGCCAACCACTCTGAGAGTGTAGTGGGTGCTTTTACGTGTCACCTGCACGAAGGCCAGTCAGGCAATACTGGCAACGGCCACGCTCGAAATGGTGTCTTTTATGTGCCACCCGCACAAGAGCCAGTCCAGGGGCACTGGCAACGATCTCGCTCGAAAATCCTACGAAGGCCAGTCAGGCAGTACTGGCAACAGCCACGCTCAAAATGGTGCATCTTATGTGCTACCCGCACAAGAGCCAGTCCAGGGGCACTTGCAACGATCTCACTTGGCTTGCCGGGTCTTCTCACGCACAGCACATTTCCAAAGGTCTCGGTCAGTAGTCATCGCCTCGGTGAGGCTCAATGTACGAAGGTCTTACCTCACCACCTCAGCCCAGGTCTTCCTGGGCCTGGAGAAGAGAGATTTCTGTATCCAGTTTTATTCTGTTGTCAATCAAGTCATTCCATTTCTGCACCTACATATGACTCTGCTGCAAATTTGTGCACACTGCTAAACTTTGCTTCCTGCTCTGTGTTTTGGTGTTAACTACCACTTCTTCTATAGACAGATACAGATTTCTATGCAGCCCCCGGACACATTGAGCTGGGGGTGTCACATGCATATCTATGTACTTCAGTCACAAGATGTTTGTGTAACTGCTGTGAAGGAGTGCTGCCTGGTGGTCAAGGTGTTTGGATCATGATGAAAAAAATCTTGAGTTCAATTCCTGAACTGGGCAGCATATTGAGTTCCTCACCATTGCACTTCATTTTATGTTGTTCCAGCCTCCTCTGCCCAACTCCCTCTGCTTCTTAAATCCTAGATATGCTACTGGGCATAGCATTGCCACTCCTAAAACAAGTGTCAAATCCATGCTCCGATGTGTTTACCCCGTCCTACTCATTTGTTCTGTCAGTGATGCTCTCTACTGTGGTGCACTGCATAGCAGTTAATGTGTCCCTGAGCAGCTTGTTGTGTATTGCTTGGGAGGGGATTGTATTGCGTCTGGGTGTTGATTAAACAAAATAAATGCTGCAGTGAAAGCCATAAATGTAGAGTAAATAAATATATAGGACATGTTTTGACAAGTCTCTAACTTACTCTGAATTAATATTCATATATCAACACTAAGTAATGCATGTATATATATATATATATATATAGTCCATACACACACATACAAAATTAAAAATATAGATTTATGAGACTCAAAAAGGAGTTTATGTTTAAGGGTAGATACATAGAGTTTTAGTGTATGTGTGTGTGTGTGAAGAGAGGAAGAGATAGACGGACAGACAGAAAGACAGCTAGGCAGACAGACAGAAGGTGCAGAAGAAATACAGTTATATATATGTGTGTGTGTGTGTGTGTGTGTGTGTGTGTGTGTGTGTGTGTGTGTGTGTGTGTGTGTGTGTGTGTGTGTGTGTGTGTGTGTGTGTGTGTGTATATATGTATGTATGTATGTAGCTAGTGTCTTCTTTTAGGACATGTGATAGTCTCAAAAGCACAGCTAAATTATATTCCAATTCAGTCAGCAGATGATTAAACATTGTATCTAACAAAATGAAGATATTTTTAACTTTCACAGGATATTTATAACGGTTACTGAATTTTTCTAACAATAACCAACAAAAAATATTCTCGCTTATTTCAATTCAATTAATTATAAATAAGATAACTAATTTTTATTATTGATTTTAAAAAGTGAAGTAAAATGTTAGCTGCTGGGCTTTATAATTAGCATCAACCATTGATGTGAATCAATCTCAACAAGCTAAATGAAGACACTCTATAAGAATCAAATAAGTTTGATGAGGTCATTTCATGTTTAATTTTGGCCCCAAAACAACCGAGACATCAAAAATTTAGAGAGAGACGTAGGAAATTAGGTTTCTAAAAATGCATAAAACACTTGTAATGTTGGCATAATCGCAGCATTTGACACTGGCTGCAACATTAATTCAGTTTTTAGAAAAAATTTTCTTAATGAAGTTTCTGATTAATTAAACTTGGATGTTCTCAAGAACAGAAATCAGTTGGAGAGGGAAATGAAAAAAACTTTGAATTAAAGGAAAATGAAAAGCAGAAATTGAAATTCATATTCAAGGTTTAATAAAAGGAAACTGAAATTTGAATTGCTAAAAATTTTACTTTCTCTCCAATCACCATTTCAAAAATATTTTGATTCTTTTTTTTTTTTCTTTATGGAGTTACAAAGTTTTATCAATTAGAAATTAAAAATTGACCCCCCCCCCAAAAAAAACCCCCAATTTAATCAAAAATACCCATCCCTGAATTGCATGCATGTAGGACAATAGAAAAAAAAAGCATTTTTTTAGATAATAAAATTCCACTAGCAGCTATTTGGTTAAATAACTTTATCTTTACATCATCAAAATGGTATTTTTGTAAAACAAACAACAAAAATAAAAAGGGTGGGGAAATGCTTTTCAACTTACTTTGGCCACAGTATTTGCCAGAGTATCCAGGGTAACATATACATCTTTTATTTTTACATTCTCCATGGTGGTAGCAATCATGCAGACAATTTGTGTCTAGATGACCTAGAAAACAATGAGAAGATGAGATAGACATATTTAGATTTCATTTTATGGTCAAAGAAAACAAAATAATAATTTCTCCAAAGAAAGTAAAAGCTTACACACAAACACAAACTCACACACACACACGCACACACACACGTGTGTGTGTGTGTGTGTGTACATTAATATTCTATCTATCATCAGTCATTCCTATCACCAAACCAAACACAAGACACATATCAACAAAGATTACACAACAAATCTGACACATAAAATAAATTTCAATAGCAATAATTTCTTAAATGCCTGAAATTGATTAAAACTAAATAGACCTCAACACAACTGGTAAATCTTTTATCAACCTTTGTGGGATCCAATTAGTTGACCTTGGAACTTTACTGGCTCTCTTATTTCAATGATAACAATAATAAGGAGGAGGTGGAGGAGGAGGATTTTTTCAGCTGGTGTAACACCTTATGTTTATAGCTGAATGGCAGAGTCATTCCAGTTAAATGAGATTAATAACTGCTGTTTATTTCTTTACCAGCTTTATACTCACTTTTTAAGTTATTCTTAAAGCTTAACTAAAACATGTCTGACATTGCTACCATAACTATTAAAAGCATGAGATTTTCTCTCCCTCACCCTCTTTTTCCATATCTACCCATCTCCCTCTATTTAATTTTTTGTCATTGAAAGTTGAAAATTCTCTTTCTTACAATTTCAATTGTGTAAATATTTTGGGGGCTTTGATACATCAAGTTACCCTATATTTTGCATGTTCTTTAGGTAGAAGGTGCTCTGAGAAATTGTCCAATGTTATTACTAATGACTTTTTTTTTTTTTTTAACTGATACTGTTTATGTGCTGCCAGTAATGGCCACATATTTAATTTAAGGCCCAAAGAAGAAATGACCCATTTAAATTTTCCTGTTACAGATGACATTCCCAGAAATATTCTAGTGCTTGGTTTCCGTGCCTGTCAATTCACACAAGTATATCTATGGTTTATAAATTTCCTCTCAAAAGTAATTAGCAGCTAGAATATCTCACTATCACAGACTTTATAAATCTCTTCTAAAACTACATTAGGATGACCAGAGCTAAAAATTTGACCATCCTCACCCTTTTCCTTCCACCACAAGCAAAGGGAAAGGAAACAATGGTGGAAGGTTTGTTGTCAAACAACAAATGTCTACAATGTAACACTGCTGTTAAGTCAATAATACTTCTCTGTTTAGGACATTATTGGATTTTATGACTGTTGCTATTTATAAACAGACCTGACAAGCTGCCATAGTGAAAGAGCTTAGACTCCTCCTAACCAGTTCAGACTGTGATGCTGTTACAATTTTTGGTTGAAACAAATTTCCTTTTTTTTTATACCACCAATGTTCCTTTGGAAAATACATAAAGTCACAACATCACATTTATTTCTCCATAAATTTGAGTATAAATAGCAGAACAATTTATTTTTAATGGGTACAGCTTAGCTACAGTTGCTTTCTGTTTTTTTTTTTTAATTTCTAATTTTTCTTTAAGAATTTATTTCTTGTCTGGAAGTATTAACAAAATAATAATAATAGTAATAATGATAATAATAATAATAATGATGATGATGATGATGATGATGATGATGACAACAAAATTGATCCTGTTGATTTCACATAAATTATGCCAAAGATATTGCAGGCAGTGTTATGTAACTGTAGCTTGAAATCAATCTAAATGTTATTTGCAGAGAAAGGTTCAAGAGTATAAATAACATTTACCTAGAAGCTGTGATTTCCAAGTGTGCATGTGTTTGTGTGACATGTGAGTGTGTGTGTGTGTGTGTGTGTGCATGTATGTGTATGCACATATACATGCATATGTGGTGCGTGCTGTTTGTGTGTGTGTGTGTGTGTGTGTGTGTAGTGTTTGTGAAAGAACAAACACAGGTATGTGTGTGTGTGTGTGTGTGTGTGTGTGTGTTGATGTCTGCATACAGAATATAGGAACAGCACCAGTTTTCACAAACAATAGATTGCAGTTCCTGAATTTTATTTGATTTGATGCTATGTTAGGTATTTATTATTAATGCTATTGTTGTTGTTATTGTATTTGTTACTGTTGCCATTGTTCTCCAGCAAGATTCTACAATTAATCTATCTTTGTGTTTTCTGATTAAATTATTGTATTCTATAATTAAATCAACAATGCATTCTGTAATTGTGTTAGTATCCATTTCTATAATAAAATATTACAATATTAAAACTAAATATATCAATAAATAAACAACTAAAAGAAAAAAATAAGTTTCATAATTAAATTTTAAAAGAAATAAAACAGTAATATCTAATTAAGCAACCACAAGATTTTATAAACAAATAAAATAGCAAATTTAATGTGTATGTGTGTGTGCAAGTGGCTATATTCATCTGCCTCTACACTTGCATATATATATATATATATATAAAGGCATGTGTGTGTGTGTGTGTGCATGTGTGTGTGTGTGTGTGTATTTGTATGTCTAGATGAATGTATATGTATGTATGTATAGATAGATAGAGAGACAGATACACATATGTGTATGTATGTGTGTGTGTGTGTGTGTATATATATATATATATATATATATATATATATGCCTTATCCAGGCCCTTAACTCCTTCACTGAATCATAAAAGTGCTTTCATAACATATCGTGTATCTTTGGACCTTTTAGACATAGTAGTATCTATCCCACTCTTGGTCTGACCACAGTCCATTTCTTCCAGAGAAGAGAGATAGAAAGAATTAAGGAGAGAGGAGAATGTGTGCGTGTGCATAACCGAGCATCACATTGTAAGAACAGACAGACATGTTTGATGATATCTATTTACTGCTTGATGTAAATACCAAATTTAACACTAAAAACTGTTGTAAATCTCTCCCAAATGATTTATTTCTTGAATTTTCAGTATTTGATATCAGAGATCCTATAAGAATATCACTGGTATAACAAAATCACATAAAGCACAAAAGTTGCAGTTCAAAAAATACAAAATAAAAACAGGGAATTAGGAAATATCTTGCCTAGAATCTATGAAAATTAGCCGACAAATCTTCTTTTATTTCAAATCAATTTACATGGGGACTATTATGCAATTATCCTAACAACTTGGATATGAATGAATTAACTCTTGGCATCTGTTAAAACTGAACTGATGATGTTCCAAGCAAGCGAGGCAATTGTTACATAGAGATTTGCCTAGTTCAATGAAGATGACAAATCCTTTTATCAGTTATAGCAAGCATTTATTCAATCAAAACACAGGGACCACACAATGCTTTCAATAACAGGGACTTAGTTTCAGTACCAGTTGGTATTCCAGACATTGTTAATCTGCATGTTTTGGGACTTGGGCATATGGAATAAGGCTAAATATTTTATAGCTGTTTATGATAATACAGTTTGGGGAAAATATATTGGTAAAACTAAGGCACAAATATAAATGGTATTGCATTAAAATCAGACACACCATAATATTATCCCATAACAATATCCTCCATCCCATAATTCATCAGTGGGAATCATTGCTTTAGAGTAGAGTACTGGCATAAAACTAAGCAAAAGACTGAATCCACGAACCACAAAATTTAGGTCAAGAGTACTAAGAGACTAGAGTACTGTGAGATATCTTGTTTCATATTAATTAAGATGTAAGAGATGAAGCTCAGACATCACCACAATAAACTAGGATTTTATCAAATAAAATATATACAGGGTGTGATGGGTAAATTGTTGCCATTTGTATATTTTTAATTTCCCACATGTGCATTGTTTGTTTTTGATTTTGTTGACTACACAGTAAAGTAGGATCAGTTGGGCACTGTCTGTGAGAAAAAGAGCATCCCGACGCAATTCACTCTGCCAGAAATTTGGAACCATGGCAAGCAGCATTTGCAAATTAGGGAGAAATGGATAGAAAAATGCACTGGACATAAATTCTTAAATTCCTTGATCAAAACAATCCAATCTTGCATTATAAAATAGACAAAGAAGGAAGCATATACACCATCATCATCTTCATCATTGCCAGCTACTCATCCTATCACTAGTGCCACCCTCATTTACACACCATCACCATTATCATCACGATCAGTCACAGCAACTCCTTAACTTTCATGCTTTACTTTATAGACTTTTATGTTGCTTTTTTATTTTCATTTATTATTATTATTATTATTATTATTATTATTATTATTATTATTATTATTAGTAGTAGTAGTAGTAGTTGTAATAGCAGTAGTTTTAATGTTAGTGTGGTTAAGCTCCAGTTAACAAAGATCGGGAAAAAAAAAGGAAAATATTACAATTAACATAATTACTACCAAATTATCAACACCACCACAACAACTACTACTATTACTTCTGCTATCATCACCATCACCACCACCAACAACAACAACAACTTAATCTAAATTACACCAACACCAGCGTCATAACAGTCCTTGTTCACTGCAAAGTGGCTACAATTTTCGAAAGAACCAAACACACACATCTAAAGTGCCCATAATTACAAAATGACCAAAATAACTAGCAAGCCTCTACCACTGTGATTAAAAGCTAACATGTTTAATATCTTTGATAGTTTGATGCTATAATTAAGACATGTAATTTGCTATGATTACTGAGGGGCTATTTTTTTTAAGGATATTTAAAAAAAGGTATGTTTTTTTCTATGCCTTCTTCTTAAATTTCCGTCAGATGAACAAGTGTTTTTGCAATAAAACGCATGCTAAATGAATATTTTGTGTATGTATGGGAGGTGGGTGACTTGAGATAGAGAAACAACTGGAAACAGTAAAATAATAAAAAAACAAGAATGACTATTTTAACTGGTGCGATTGGAGGAGACAGCAGCTGCTGAATGTTAAATGTTGGAGTAATGATAATGTTATTAATACTGACATCTGAAAAAAGAAAAAATGGGGAAAAAAACATTTTGTAGTGCAAGAGGCAAGTTAACAGTAAGATAGCACAGTGACATGGTTTTACACAACTGAAGCCGTTGGGAAAGGTGCAAATATCACAACATCCATTTCCTGGTGTCCCCGTAAACACAAGACTTTATGCCTGGTTAAAAGATTATAATTTCTTTTGACTATCCTCCTCAAGGCTAAATTGTTAATGGCTGGTTGCACAGTCAACTGGATCAACCTAGTATTTATTTAAATAAAACCTGGAAGGATGAAAGACAAAGTGACATGTTCACTTAAGATATACCATGTCGGAAACTAAATGATATAATGTAAATATTCCAGCAATCTACAGCTTCATCTCCCCACCCCCACCCCCACTACCAGAAATAATCATTATTTCCAACTCATGCATAGAACCACATAATTTGGTGGGGAAGTGGGGGTGGGCATATAATTAATTGGATTAGCACATAACCAATGTTTATTTTCGTCAACCCTGGAGAATTGTGAAGTTAAAATCAACACATTGAGTTATTCAGTGTGAAACAACTAAATAATGAAAAGGAAAGTATTCTCACACTCAGATGTTTCTTCCAGCTCCATCAACGACTAATAATAAATCTTTGTAAAATACAAACACAAACACAAACTCCTCACAAGCT
Source organism: Octopus bimaculoides (assembly GCF_046866305.1). NCBI lineage: Eukaryota > Metazoa > Mollusca > Cephalopoda > Octopoda > Octopodidae > Octopus > Octopus bimaculoides. Next base: position 96,412,290 of record NC_142934.1, on the reverse strand, counting down.
TATTTATACATGTAATAACACACACACATATACAGGCAAATACACAAGCACACATGTACAGACATAGACTAGAGTTGTTCCTTCATTTCACACTGATAACAAATGACACTTGTTAACTCTAACACACACACACACGCACAAGGTACAATAGCAGACATGTACTTACCTTTTACATTGGTGACAAATGCCACCTTTTGTGGTTTGATGTTGTCATTGTAGATGGCAAAGTACCACACTCCTGCAGTCAAGTATTGGATGATAGCTGTGTTCTTGCCTGCGCTATCTCTCTGTTGTAGAGACCAAAAACATAGATATCATTAACAACAATAATCATAACTTTGCTACCACTACCACCAATATGCTTGTCATCCTTATCTTCTCTTATTGGCAATATTAATTTTCCTGTAAACATTTTCGTTGTAGCTTTTGTTCTTAACATTATAATCATCATTATAATTTTAATTTTACTCCTCAACATCAGCAGCAATGTTGTAAACACTGATATCATCGCAATACTCATTAATGATATTGTCAGTAGAGTTCTATGTCATCATTAACTGATCTCATAGGCTTATCATTATCATCACCTTACAAATCAATCTCAGCCTAATTTCGATACAAAGTCCTGACATGTAGTCGAGGCTTATATCAACGTAGGCTGTTTACCTAAAACTGTGAAAGAAGATATTGAACGAGAGAGAGATATCAACCATCTCAACAAACTGTTAGTCTGTGTGTGTGCGTGTGTGTGCGTGTGTGTGCGTGTGTGTGTGTGTGTGTGCATGCATGTGTGTGTGTTCATGTATTTTTAGTAATCGTGGAAGCATAATATAGTGGCACTGTTTGTAAGGGATGTATATGATGTATATGAGAGTGTTAAGATAAAAGGAAGTTTGTCTTTATTGCTGAATAGCTTTGGTCAAATTTTACTTTTGAGAAGACAAATGAGAAGCTGTTGATTGAACACTTTGAATCTTATTATTGAAACCAACTTAGTTCATATTACCAACCCATAAGAAACTGTTTGTAATAAACAGCACAAATTTAAATGACAAGCTTTAACAAAACATTATTACATGAATATTAATAATAATGTAAGATTTTAGGAATTAAAAATGCATCATAGTTTCATGTAATACTTTTTTTTGTATTATAAATCCCATCTGAATAAAATACAAAGGAAAATACAGTTCCACATATTTCATTGAAGCCCTTAAAGTTCTTCAGTCCATTCTGAACATGAAGAATGGAAATACTTGCAATGTTATGAGAGTTGTAATTAGTAACAGGATAGGTCACTGATAGTACATTCTACAATACAAAGTGTGTTTCAGGGACCATTTCAAGGTGTTGAAGTAAACAATTGTTAAGCTGGTTGATTGCATTAAGTATCTGTGTTCGATATACAGTGAAGATGAATTCAACAAGTAGGCATTGATAGAAAAATACTACATCAACTCAACCACATTGTTTCTAAAATGGAACTCAGCGCCAAAAGTAAAAAGACAACTGTGATCTACAAAGGATAAAAAAAACAAACAAAAAACGAATGCAATATTATCAGTATAGTTCCAGTTTTAGAATATGTTCTATTGTAGAGAGTACAGGCACAAACATGGTTGTGTGGTAAGAAGTTTGCTTCCAAAAACCACATGGTTCCAGGTTCAGTCCCACTGTGTGGCACCTTTGGCAAGCATTTCTCACTATAGCCTCGGACCAAGCAAAGCCTTGTGAGAGGACTCGGTAGATGGAAACTGAAAGAAGCACATCACATGTATATATGTAGATAGATAGATAGATAGATATGTATGTATACATTTGTGCGTGTGTCTGTGTTTGTCTTCCCACCATCACCTGACAACCGATGTCGATGTGTTTACATCCCTATAACTTAGTAGTTCGGCAAAAGAAACCGATAAGTACTGGGCTTACAAAGAATAAGTCCTGGGGTCAATTTCATAGACTAAAAAACCCTATAAGGCAGTGCTCCAGCATGGCTGCAATCAAATGACTGAAACAAGTAAAAGAATATAAGAAAATACAGCATAACTTAGCTTAAATGATAAGCTGAAGAAAAGTAGACTGAGTTGCTGCTGCTGCATCAACTGTTAGAATATTGGAAAATGAAAGAAACTGAAAGAAGTTCTCAAAACACATACCCAAGGTAGTGACCTTTTCACCAGTCTCGAGCCACTGAAAATTTCAAAAAACTCAAATTGGACATGTGTTGGCGGTAGGTTTTTCCGTCCGTATATACCTAGTACAGCATGATCAGGGATGGTAAAGTTGATCTTGATAAAACCTGGGTCAAGTTGTTCAAACTTTGACTGCCAAAACGATTTGGGTGGAATCTTCAGTTGTTGGAGTTGGCCAAGATGCACAATTGAAGGGCTTGGCAATGCAGTTGTAGATGAGGAACCTGTTTAAAGGCAAAAAAAAGAAAATCAAGTAAAGGCTTAGTTTAAAATACTTTTCCCATTTTTGCTTCGTATGACAGATGGTAAGGATTCAGATTGAAAGAGACATAATTTCAATTTCTAAGCTTTCATTCCATCTGAAGCAAAACAGTGAGTACAGATTTTAAAGTGGAAACAAAACAAGTTCCTAATCTCCATCGACATTTAGAAAGTTTACAAGTTCAATCTGGTTTGAACAAAATTGAGACATATTGTTATAACATAGTTTTGGTTTTTTCTTGTTTAATGGAAGCTTTCATCTTTGGAAGTTGCATGTGTTGTATGGGAGTCAATTGAAAACTAAGATCTTGTATAAAATATGTTTAATAAGAATATTTTGGAAATGGGTATAAAGTTGCAAGTCCTGATACGTTTTTTTACCTCTTCTTTTTATGATATCCACTGCATTAATCATTCTTGGTATTTTATTAATTGCCCATATATATCCAACATCTTGCCTTTTCTATTTAAAACTTCTTATACTTTTCTAATTCCTTCCAAATGATATTTCTATTAGAAAAGATGGCATAAACTTTCATTTTTCTGTTTTTATTCTGACATGCAAGTGATTTGCAGTGACCTCACTCTCTAACTGCTTAGATATGTCTCAGACAAGTGTAGCAATATTATCATCACAGAGCAGCCTCAGTGGATTCTTTTATCACATACTATAAAAAACATCTACGTTATTCCACATATAACTATCTTGTAGTAGTTGCAGTTGTTGTTGTCGTTGTTACATAAGCACAAGGTGCCAATTTGTGGGAAGGAAACAATTATAACCATTAGTAATGGACTGGTATATTATTTTATCAACTTGGAAAGATGAAAAGCAAAATCTCTCACATTGGGATTTCGATTTAGAAAGTAAAAACCCACAAGCAGAAAAAAGGCTGCAAGACTCTAATACTTTCTGTTTCTACTACCACAATAAAGACAATGACAATCAAGCCTACTACTACTACTACCACCACAAAGCCATCTCAATTCTTTTCCACTGATAATATTCTGAAGAATAGCAACAATGTTACAATATCAAATTTGAAGTCAAAACAAATCTGTAGTTTTATGCCCATTCAAAAGAAATCTTTGTTACTATTATTATTATTATTATTATTATTATTATTATTATTATTATCACCATTCCTATGACTACAGCCGAGCAAATGACAAAAAATGGTTTCAGTCATCATATTTTGGCAGTGCCTCAATAAAAAGGTAACAATGACAAAATCTCTACCTGCTTAAGAAAAACAGCATCACCATCATCATTATTATCATCATCATTTCTATATTTATAATTATTTAATTACTAATCAATAAAACTATGTCTTTCAACACAAGCAAATTGTATGTCTTTAAAATGTGTCTTTAACAAGTTTTCCTTTTACATCAAATAATGATGGGAAAGAAAAGGAAGACAAAAGAAAATTAAATATCTACACACACACACACACACACACACACACATACATACACACACACACGCACAAAGAAAGGGAAACTAAAAGTGTAACACAATACCATTCCAAAACAACATTTGTTATTAACTTTTGTTTTTGTTGCTTTTTCACAATATACTTTCCACATATCATCACATTTGATAACTCCTGGCTGGTTTGTTGTTGTTGTTGTTGTTGTTGTTTGTACAGTTGTAATGTATTCAGGCAATTATTTAAAGCTGTGAAATATAGTTTTTGCTAATAATAAGTCTGCTAACATTTTAACTTCAAGAGTCAGCCAAATGGCATTGCCAAAATTTAAAAGTTCCTTCTTTCCACAAACCCAACCCATTAGCAGCAAACAATTTGGGTTTGTTTTACAAAAACAAAAGCAAGAAAAAAAAAAAAAAACTGGTAGCTGGTGATTTGAAAGAAAGGTGAGGTGTGTGTGTGTGTGTGAGTGTGTTGACATATGCATGGGCATGAAGATACATATATGAACACAAGGCAGAGAATAAGAAGGAAATAGAATTAAGAAGACATTGTTAAACACACATGCGCGTACACACATGCGCGTGCACACACACACACATGCACATGTATACATACGTTCATATATATATATATATATAAATGTATGTATATATGCATATGTTTGTATACAGACATACATTCATATATATATATATATATATATATATATATATATATATATATATATATATATATATATATATATATATACAAATACATACATACGTATATACATACATACATGTGTGTATAAATGTAAACAAAGAAATATTTTTTTTTTTATTAGAAGCATCGAAAGGTGCATTGTATGCCATAAATAGGATCACGGTTGGTTGTTGACAAATTTTTCTACCTTGCAAGGTATTTCTGCTGTTCTAATGGCAACTCTTCATTTGAAAACATTTCATTTTCTTAACTGCATCATGCAATACACATTTCAACGCCTCTAATAAAGCAACAAATATTCTTTTGTTTACATTTATACACACATGGATGTTTTATAAAAGCTATACTATTTAGACTCTAATTTGATGGATAGATTTATCAGCTGGAGTCTTTGAGGGATATGGTTTTTGAGTCCCATGGCTGGTTGCTGACAAATTTTTCTGGGGATCAAGGGTAGTTTACCCAGTATTTCTGTTGTTCCAATAGCACCTCTGCATTTAAAAAACTTTCATCTTATTGCCCTCATATATTATATATATATATATATATATATATATATATATATATATATATATATCACTAGCCAATAAACATTTTTCTATTTTTTCTCCCTGTTTATTTCTGTGTTCCTTTCTGTCGTAGACCGTAGGCTTGAAACGTATGAGATTTTTTCACTTCCCGAGCGTTAAACTAATACATCTGTTTGTTATTTACACACCCATCTTCGTCTTTTGTGTTTTTTTGTAAATTCCAACTCTGTCTGTGTGTGTGTGTGTGTGTGTGTGTGTGTGTGTGTGTGTGTGTGTGTGTGCGTGCGCGCGCGTGTGTGTGCGTGTGTGTGTGTGTGTGTGTGTGTGTGTGTGTGTGTGTAAGAGGAGAATATTCTATTTCGAAATAATGGTGTCAAATTGTTGATGCAACACTTAAAGAGATCTTTCCTTTGCAATCATGTGCAAGTAGTGGAGTTGGCAACGAATCCAAGACTTCTTACAGAAGGTCATTCTGATGAAAGAGAGTTTGCTAATTACCTTCTTGATGTAGGAAATGGAAACATTTCTGTTGAACAAAGCCTTGGTGAATTCAAAGCCAAACTACCCAATGACCCTTGCCTTGAAAGTGGTACTCTTTCAGGTCTGTGTGATTTTGTATATGCTAACCTCAAAAACAACCCTGTGTGGCTTGCAAATAGAACCATTGTTACTCCAACAAATGAAGCAGCACAATTTGTGAATGATTTTCTGTTGACCAGGATCCCTGGTGAGCTAAAAACATACAGAAGCTCAGATACAGTTGATAATGAAACTCTGTACCCAATTGAGTTCATCACCAAACTCACACCATCAGGGTTTCCACCACACTTTCTCAAACTGAAAGAAAAATGATGCATGATGCTTCTGAGAAATTTAGATGCTACTATATCATCATCATCATCATCATCACCATCATCACCGTTTAACGTCCATTTACCATGCTGGTAAGAGTTGGATTGTTTGACTGGGGACTGGCAAGCCAGGAGGCTGCACCAGGCTCCAATCTGATCTGGCAATGTTTCTACAGCTGGATGTCCTTCCTAATGCCAACCACTCTGAGAGTGTAGTAGCTGCTTTTTACATGCCACTGGCATGGGAGCCAATCGGGTGGCACTGGCATCGGCCACAGCCACAATTTCCATTTGATTGTGATTCTGACATTGCAATGGCACACACTACATCATTGTCAGTTTACATGATCATGTTACTGAGGCTGAGGTTGCTTCTGGTCCTTATGCAGGACCAACTCAGCTAATCCCAAGAATACAATATGTATCTCAAGAAATGAAATTTACATTTCTATTTACACGCAAGTAATTTCTTGTCAAGCCGGCTTTTAAAGAAATTGGACTATATCTTCCAAGACAATTCTTCTCACAGGCTCAACTGTATGCTGCATTATGTAGAGTTCGAAAGAAGGCTAATGTAAAAATATTGGCTGAGAGAAATGGAAACAGTATGATTACTGACAATTGTGTCTATAAGGGGATACTACTATAAAGCAAAATATGCTTTTTAGCAAGTTTCAGTAAATAGAATTAACACATAAATTATATGTAAAGTAATATATATTTGTGTGCAATTCAATTGTTTTGGCATATTTCAACACATGCCAAATGAATGATATCGTTATTTCAGATCATTTTAAATTTGGGTATATTTGGAAAAGTAAGGAAACGTGATTCCTATTTGTTCTCACAGCACCAGACTTTTGTGTGTGTGCGTGTGTGTATCCCTCCCTCCCTCTATCTATCTATGCACACCAATGTAAGTTCTACCAATTATTAATGATAAATATATATATATATATATATATATATAACAGATTGGCTCTTTAAAAAAGAGATTATGACTGATAAAATAGTGAAAGCAATATTTACTAAGCAAGTGAGCACTATTATACAAAGAAATAATTAGATGTAGAATATCATAAAAATGATTAGAATTCGGAATCAAATGTGAAATTTTATCGAGTGGCTAGCAGAAAACGGACTGGAAGGCGATTTTTCTGCAGATATGTATATATGTGTATATATATATGTGTGTGTGTATCTATCTATCTATCTATCTATCTATATATATATATATATATATATTATTTTGTTTAAAAGAATTCCAACACTGTCTGTTTTTTATGTTTTATTTATATTCCTTGTGGTATTTCATATTTTCTATACTTTGTAGTATTTCATCATGGCTGGTATGACAGACTTTAACAGATGAAATACTACAAAGTATAGAAAATATGAAATACCACAAGGAATATAAATAAAACATAAAAAACAGACAGTGTTGGAACTCTTTTAAACAAAATAATATATTCCTCTATACACAATCATACAACCCCCCCCTTTTTTGTATGTATTTTTACTCATATATATATATATATATATATATATATATATATATATATATATATGTATATATATATATATATACATATATATATTCTAAACAAAACTGTCCAATGAACGGGAACGTGAAACTCTGAGTAACAGTTTTTGTGATATTTTTGCTGCTTTTTAATAAAGCATATTACTCTACCTCTGGTATTCAAGTACTATTTTTTCCACCTTGTTTTGCAATCATGTGCTTACTGTGGTGTATATATACATATATATACATATATATATATATATACATGGAGTAGAGTACTTCTTTGGAGTAGAGTGCACATATATTTTGAAATATATGTAGGAATTAAAGGAACTTTTGTTTATATGCGTTTTGCTCCATTTATTATTATTATTATTATTATTATTATTATTATTATTATGTGTGTGTGTATATATATATATATATATATATATATATATATATGGTATATATTGGGACAAATTTCTTCAAGGAATACCAGATAAGCATGGATACAATGCATTCAGCAAGAACTCCCTCCGCAGATGGATCATGGTACCACAAAATTTGACTTAAAAATGATTTTGCAAATCCTATTATGTGGTGCTAATAAGTTACACATGGCCTGGAGCAGCCTTTGGTTGAAACATATCTAATTATCTAAGATATATATATACTAGACTACCCGTGACCCATCAGGTCACCAGGGATGTCTGAGTTTCTCACCAATGGAGTTTTGTTTCATGGATTTTTTTTTTTCTTTAACTGGTTACTTCGCATGCTTTCAATGAGTGTGACATCGAAATCATGTGTAAACAGCTCCTTTCCACAGAGAAGGAAAGATTTGGTAGCTATTTCTTACACACCCGGCTGGAAATAGGAGCCTAATCTTTTGAATGCACTCGAAAAATCCTATGGAAAAAAATTATTTCACATTGAGGTTAGAAAAGAGTCTTTTATAAAATATTTACCGTATTTTTAAAGTCATTTTTACTTAGAAATATTTTTTTAAATATGGCTCTGTGTGACTTTTTGACTATTTCCAAAGCTCAAAAAACACTCAAAGGGAGAAGATTTGAGTCAACAGAGGATATTCAGCAAAATTTGACGGCACAGCTCTATAGCATCCCAAAAAGGGATTCCCAGAAAGGTTTCCAGTTGTGGCAGGAATGCTGGCAGAAGTGTGTAGATTCCCAAGGCAAATACTTTGAAGAAGACCAAATCAAAATGGTGAATTTTTTAATATTACTTGGTTTTTTGGCCAAAAGTCGGATACTTTTTGCCTACACCTTGTGCATGTGCACAAATACAAATATATGAACATATATGCAGATATGTATATAAATATACACACACACACGTGTAAAATGTGAGAATTGCAGCCATAGGCATTTCTATGTACATCCATTAAGTTTACGTGTATGTGTATGTGTGTGTAATGAAAGCAACATTGTAGAAATATTTTCTTTGGATCCAGTCAGCAAACTAATTTCTGTTTTATACTTTATTGTGTATCTGAAATTAATGTTGTTAATGAGTAGGTAAGGGTCACACAAGCTATTTAAGTAATAGAAAAATCAAGAAATAACTTTGGATAAATAAATATTTATGCTTAAATTTGCACACGTATCTTTTTCATTCTTTTACAACAATTTTTCAACTGAGGGGGGATCAGGGGATTTCAGCAGAAGCAAATTGTTTTCACAGCTGGATGCCTTGAATTTGTTAAGCACTCAAAGTTGGATTGAAAAATGTAACTTGCATAAATCCGGCAAGCACATCTATGTACCTTTTACAGGAGTTTCTCTTATTATGAGGCATTATCAAATGGTTTCTCGATTAGTTAGGTTTAATAAAAGATTGCTTATTTACCAATATTCTAACATCATCTCCTTTGAAAGAGTCACCGTGCACAGCAGTCCCAGCATTGCTGTCACTTTTGGAATCTGGCCTAGAAGTAGTTTTCCGTATGTCGAGGACTCAGGATCTCAACAACAATGTCCCACAGGTGCTAAATCTGGTGAACAGGGCAGGTGCAGAAGTGATACTATGTTGTTTTTGGTGAGAGAGTGAGGAGAGCTCGGTAAAGAATCCAATTCTTCACACTCCACAGAACCAGTCCCTCTTGCCAAACATCCTCCCTGAAATGTTTCAAAATGTTACAATAGGATTTTCAATTGATGGTCTGGCCCTGGGGGTCGAATTCTCTATGACCAATACCACATTTCCAGAGGTGACACTCATGGCAGGTCTTTGAGGTCACTCATCGTCTTCTAGAGATGTCCTTCCACTTTTGAAGTGCCCATTCCACTTGAAAAATTGTGTACAGCCCATTGCCTCATTGCCAATAAGCTTGCTGAAGAATGTTTGATGTCTCAGTTGTAGACTTCCCAGGTTTAACACAAAATTTCATGTTGGCTCTTTGTTCCTGTCCATGGCAAAATCACAGACCACAGCATACACACGTGATCACAAAAGCGCAAGTTGCACAATTAGCAAAGTAAATACAGTGATGTCACATGGCACACTCCTTACTGAAAGTCACTGCCAGCTCTCGCTGTGCACACAACCATGTACTGCCATCTGTTGGTACACTACAGAACTAGTCTGGGAACTTTTTGATACCACCACATACTGTTTAGCTCCAGGTCAATTTGGACTGAGGGTATATCTGGACAACAACATTCAAATATGACCCCCATCCGGCAATACTTCTAGTGTATCAAAGGACTACATTTATCTCTCTGACCATACAATAAGCTGTGACTTGAGAATGCTTTAGCTGTTATTTCTAGTAGGTCAAGTACTCACACAAAGTTTCCCTCATCAGCTCCTTTTGCTCAAAAATCCTTCTGAATGGTTGTAATAAAATAGAAACTTCTGAACCATTGAGCATTTCACAATCTCCCTGTTTTAATATCCATATTTTCCTACTTAAAACATTTCTTATTGTTTTCACCTCACCCTGCCATAGCCCTTCCCACTGTCAGCACTTTTCCCCACACTTCATGTCAGTGTCACTATGGCCACATCTACCTGCTCCGTAATCGCGTATATCTTAACTCTTAATTTTCTTATACTTTGCCATTTTTAACAGGATTCCATGGCTGCAATGCTTTACCTGCCTCAGCAATTGCTTTCACAGCTCACTGCAAGTTTGGTAGTTAATCATTTAAAAGGGAAACAGCTATGAAGTCTGATTTTTATTTCTACTCAGCCCTATGGCACCAAAGATCTAGTAATGTTATGATAACAGGCAGACATTCCATCCATGACTATGGCACCATCCATTGAGTATATTTGTCAATGTGTCCTTGAATTTTCTGAGACAATTTTTGGTTGCTATTTTTAGCAGAATGCACTAACTCATAGAGTCTCTGCTCAAAACCTATTTTTTGTTTACTCAGATAATCTAGAATAATGTGTGTGTGTGTGTGTGTCCGTGTGTATGTGTGTGTGTGTGTGTGTCTGTGTGTGTAAGTGTGCATGCATGCATGTGCATGTGTGTCTGTCTGTCTGTGTATGTGCTTGTTGGTATGCATGTAGTTATGTGCAAAACAAATTCTTCTCTAAGCAAATCAAGAAAATGAGATTTAAATCAATAAAATTTGGTTCCTACCTCGACTACCTCCCCCAGCAGTACTGTAACCACCACCACTGCCGCGAGACGTATTAAAGGCACCGTCGATATATTGGGGACTTGCATCATTGGCAACTCGCTCTTTCTCTTCAAATACCAACATGGCTGAAAGGAGGAAGAAGGACAGAGTGGAGAGTGAGGAGGACAATGGACATTGGAGCATCATTGCAATGAATGTGTTTGTAATGTATTTAACATAATAAATATATGTAGCTGGTCATAAGAGTTATATCTAATATATTTTCATTATATATATATATAAATATATAAGTGTATTTATATAAATGTATGTACATTAAGGTGCCATATAGTAGAGGTAAAATCTCTGCAAGCCAAGTAAGCTGTGCAGTTTCAATTCCCTACAGAGGAAGATAATAAATATGATACCCTTTATCACCCAGTTCCCTTCTTCCTCAAATGGATGAAGCTCAATACTGATCTGTTCTCATCTGTTCTTTAGAATTTGTATTGAAAACTGCTTACCTAAAATCTACTTGACTGATTTGCTGGTGACATGCTACATGAAGATGAAAGCTTAGTTCCGATATTACACAAAAACATGAAGGGGTACAAGACATTTTCATCCAGAATAGATAGTAGTGTGTGTGTGTTTACATATATATGAGAAGGGAGGTAAAGAAACAAGAAGGAGAGTAAAAAAAAAAAACTATTGCCAAGTATACAACTAGAAATTTTACATGAAATCATAATTCTGTAACTTTGTGGTATTTTTAAGTTGACCAACCAAATCCTGCCATACAACTCACAACATAATAAATAATCTCTGAATCCACAAACTAAGCCAAACAGTGAATTAGTATCACTAAAGTTTATCAATGAAGCAGTCATTAAGTATGTTACATATAATGATTTTCATTCAGACACAGATATTGAGGATAACGATTACAATTAATTGAACTGGGTCCTTTACACAACTTGTATTCACAGATTAAATTGATATAAAAGTAACACTTGACATTGCTGATTCAAATCCTAAAAACTATAAATCCATGCATCCAGTTTCCTTGATATATAAATAACTAAGATCCCAATATTGCTTTTGAACAGGACACCAGACCCTCATCACAGGGTGACCCATTTACAACTGAATGGACTGGGGCAATGTGAAGTGAAGTGAAGTGCTTTGATCAAGAGCACAATGCACCTCCCAGTCCAAGTATTGAAACCACAATCTTACAACCACAAGTGCAAAATTCTAAGCACAAGACCACACATCTTCACTGAATTTCTAGATATCCTTAATTACTCATTATCAATCTCTATAGATTCAAACATATAATTGACAATCAGCTACAACTTTAGAATATTTCTGATATTCATTTTATCAACTTTATTAAAGATAGCAGGTCAGAAACCCTCTTGCTTTAAACTTTGAGCAGTGAGGGCACCAACCTTTCCTAATGCATTTAGTTAGGTTGTCTGGTTTCCTAATACTTTCTTTCTTTCAAAGAACAATTAATTATAGACAAACCAGTGAACTGTATCCAATAACAGTAGGTAGAAATTGATCATTGAAGATGAAAGCATTCTCTGTCAAGTTGGACAAACATTACTTCTTAGACCTGTTTTTCTTCTTTCTCCTCAAGGAGCAGCTTGTATAAGTATCCTACCTCAAAGGATAAATATCTTCACAGTGAATTTGGCCTGCAAAGAATCTGTTGCTATCCATATCAAGGGGATTGATAAAATAAGGTATCAGAGTCTAGCAGAGTCAATGATATCGACTACAAAACTACTGACTGCGTGCCTAAATCAGAAGCTATTATTATTATTATTATTATTATTATTATTATTAAAAGTTGTGAGTTGGCAGAATTGTTAGTGTCAGAAAACACCCTGTGGTACATATATATATATATATATATATATATATATGTGTGTGTGTGTGTGTGTACCACAGCCTACTGCATATGCTTCCCCTCCTCACTTCTTGTCTCCCCTCTCATCATTTTCTGTCACATGTGACTCTCCCATGATTAAATTTGTGTATCAAAGAAAAGGACAAAAGATTATTAAGTTTCATCAGACATACAGAAATTTAAGTAATGATGACAATGATGATGATGATAATGATGATGACGACGATGACGATGATGATGACGGCGATAATGAAAATGATGATGATTACGATGATGATGATGATGGTGGTGGTTGTGGTGGTCCCAATAATCATAGTCATAATGTGAAACCATAGAAAAGTAAAGCACAAACTTCAAAGTTAGGTAGATAAACAAGAAAGGAAAGAAAAAAGCTAACCAAAGGTCAACTAGAATTCTTCATAAATTTGCTAAGAACGTCTGTGTGGACGGACAAACAGTTCTTGAAGGGTAAATAAAAAATGGTAACATATGTTGCTGGGCGCTGAAAATCAAAACTTTATATTAATGTACTTTAGACTCATGCAGTTATATTAGTAGATTGATAATATCCTCCCATGAACTGCTATCTGTGATCTGAGGGAGGTCTTCAAAGCATTCAGTCAGTTGACCACAGCAGCTGGAGTCAGGGCTAAATCCACATAAGGTTATGAGAGTTCCAGAAATTGCAAAGTGTCTCTCAGGTGCAGAACTCCATCAATTTGGTGAGATAACCAATGAGACCAACTGGCTGATTATTGGCAAGTTATGGGCTGTTACCTCTTCTTAAATAGAAGAATAACTGACAATTTTTCATAACAGAAGCTAACATAGTTATTAAGGTACAACTGGAAGGAACAAAAACTGATACAGTAAAAAGAGGTGGCCACATTTGAGAAACAGATAAGTAATACTATCAAGACTAAGGAAAGTTGCCTAGGCACTTGAGGTGGTTTTGCAAAACTTTGCTAGTACTGGCAAAGATGAAGCACTTGCAGTTTTTCAACTGTATATATAGCATTTTGACAATAAGCTTGATGCACTCATTGGAATCATTAGTTGTCTGTCCTGTGTAGGGACTGTGCAGGGAGCTGGCCAGAGAGTGAATCCTCTGTTTCAAATTCACATATTTCCAGAAAACTTTCTAATTGTGTTAGCTGCATCTTTTTCAATATAAATTCTGACTTTTCATGTCCTACTTCATATGCTTATCTGTTGTTCCTTCTTTTATCCTTTCTTCTATGTATTCATCTTCAGCATTTTATTTTTGGTGGGGTGGGGTGGGTTGGGTTGGGTTGGGGGTGCAAGGCAGACTATTGCAGTTTCCCAAATTGCTTGTTAGGATTGAATTAAAGATGTGCTGAGGGATAACATTGATATCTTCACATTCATAAGCTTAAGGCTACCCTGGGCACTCAGTACAATAAGAGTTGCAATTAGCTCTGTTACAGTCAACGTGTACAGTTCAGTGGTGGTAGCAGTTTTGCTTTCTGTTCAAACAGATTGACTATGACCATAGCATGATCAGAGTTTCCTAAACTTTTCTCGGTATTGACACTGATAGCAGTTTCAGGAACACTGGCAAATAGCAAATCCAACATGCTATTTACCCGTTGTTGGGGATAAGTTCAAATCCATCGCTCAAGTGTTAGTCATTTGTGGCCCATGAAAGGTTTCTTGATCAAACTATAAGTAACTGAAATCACCAACAATGATATGGGTGAGTGGTTTCAAAGATGCAGTTCTGGAGACATCAAAGAGTTGTGTGTGTGTGTGTGTGTGTGTGTGTGTGTGTGTGTGTGTGTGTGTGTGTATGGTCAGTTGAGGAACAGTAAACAACTCCAAGTGTTGACATACTTGTGCGTATGCTGTATAAAAATAGTTTTTGTTGCAACTGGTTCAAATCATCCTGAATAACTGGTGAAAAGCTTGTGCAGACAAACACCCACCCTACTGTCATAAACACAGTGATGAAAGTGGTCTTTGTGAAATAAGTTGGAGCCAGCCATGCTAAAAACACTTTTCAAGAATAAAGAACAGGCCCTGGTAGGTTTTTGTGACTGGAAGGAAATCAAGGTTAATAGTTTCTATGCAAAAATCAAAAGGATGGGTCTTGCTGTATGAAGAGCAGGCATTTAAAATCTAAAAACGGATTCAAGCCAGTCATAATTCATAAGGGGGGAGGGACATCATATTGCTCTTCTTAGTTTCCTGGAGCTTTTTCATTGTTGTCTATTTGTAGTTCAATATCCTCAGACCACTTAGCATCTCTCTTCCATATATATGGAAGAGAGAGGGGGGGGGGGGTGAGAGAGATGAGAGATCTGAAATTTAAAAATAAAACATAAAAATATAAAACTAACAATAAAGCTAAAGATATTAGATACATGGTGGCTGCAGAAAGAGAAATTGTGGTTTTGGATTATCTAAAAATAAGCCCTTTGTTCAGTTTATATGTTTTCTAATTTGTAAAACAATCATCTTTTATGCACTGAAAGATATGGCCCAATTAGAAGCAAGTAACTTACTGACTCCAAAATGATAACTGAATTACTGAGAGAACAATTCCAAAGAGTTTTCATTTCCCCACTAGAAAACATGGTAATAAATAAGCTAGATGAGTTCTTTGTCAAAACTTCATCTGAGAAAGATGGAATATCAACCATAGACTAGATGAGCTACAATTCAGAAGGTCCTGATGTTTTTTTTCAGATTATATCTATGTATGAAGACTCTGATAAATCTTTTACAAACACTATTCCAGAGCTTCTGTGCATACGGTTAAGCCCTGTTGATAAAGGGAGAAGCAGAGCAGATGCTGGAAACAACGAAAGCCTGTATTTTTGATTTCCCACATCAGCAAAGTTACAGAATGGAAAGTCAGAAGAAAGCTGATATATATTTTTTTAAAAGAAAATGACTTGCTTACTGCTATGCAGTATAGTAACCATCTAGGAAGGGACTACGTCACACAGCTTTTATGGTATTATGACTAGGTATTGAAACAGCATCTCCGTCATTTGAATGTGCCAAGGACATGGAATGACATGATATCAATTAAATGATCCCAGCAGACATGAGATGTTTCAAAAGTCAGTGGCTTCTTCTCAACAAATTCATTTATTCTAAGTGGAATCTCTTACAGAACTGTACTGGAGCCACTTTACTTTGCGATGGCTTTCTCAGGTATGACTTTCTCAGGTATGGCTTCAGTCATATTTACAGCCAGTCACACTGTGGCAATGCTAAAGATTCAAGCACATCACAAACAATCAAAGATATCATAAACTTACTGCAAGACTTAAATGAAATATAGAAAT
>NC_142934.1:96378471-96385971 GCF_046866305.1 Octopus bimaculoides | reverse complement strand
GAGAGAGAGATGAAGGGGGAAGGAGAGAGATAGAGTGAGAAACAACAGTGTGTGAAAGAAAATCAATGAGATTAAAAGAGGCCAAGTAATTAACATAGAGTGAGAAGAGATTACACCTTTGAGCAAGACTAGAAATAAGAGTAATATAGTCTACTAATACTACTACACATGGTGGCAGTGGTGTTAATTAGTCAGTAGTAGTAGTGGTGGTGGTGGTGGTAGTGGTGATTTCTTACACAGACACACAAAGTTACAAGTATAAGGGATTATATTAGTGGAACTTTATTATAGACCTGGAAAGAGTCAAAGTAGGAGAATGATGTGCTGATGATGTCTACTGGGGCAGAAACACATGCTCACAGCTGTCCTGTATTTTGCTCCCACCTTTTCCAGTCTTTCAAAATCATGATCCCTGAGTGAGGAAGACAAGCTCTTTAACAACCTCTGCTCACTCTCCTTGATGCCTCTGTCACACCACATCCTTCTGAGATGTGGGACTCTGAGGACAGGCTCTGATTTCTCTTTCCCACACCCCTCAGTCCAGCCATTCATAACAACAAAGAGCACTGCATCTCTCACTCAACCCTCCCCCACGGTTCTTATCCCTCTCCCACTGTCTCTCATATTGCCTCCTAGTAATGCACCCCGCCCCATTCCTTAACACTGTTTCTGTCAGTCTCTTTCCTACCATCCTCTCTCAATGATATGCCTGAATAACTCCACTATGAATTGTGCTGGACCTTGACAAACCATCTAGACCATGCAGGAGGGGTGGGGAAGGAAACAAAGAAAGATGGATGGATGGATGGTTGGGTGGTTGGCTGGTTGAGGGGATGGGTGGACAGATGGATGCATCCATGTTTGCTTATAACTTGCATAAACAATACGTCCCATGACCTGGCAGTTTGGCAAGAAGACAAATGAATAAAAACACCTTCCTTGGAAACGAGTAGAGTAAGCATCAAGAAGGTCATCAGGGTTCAAAGTATTGCTTTAAGGGGTCTCATCCAACCCAAGGATAAAGTAAATGTAAAAATTTATGTTGCGTATAGACACACGCACGTACATGGGTTTGACTACCTCCTGGACCTACACCTTAGCACCATCATGGCATCTGATGTGGCTTTTTAAACCAGACAATGTTCTGAAAAAACACCCACATAGATTGCATATCCGATTTGGACCACCGAGAGCTGCAGATAAGCTCTGATCTTTGTGGATCTTAAAATGTCTTTTGAGGCCTCCGTAAGATTTGCAAACCTTCTGGCATACATTGCATTCAAAGGTGTGCACAGACATATAAGCAGAATAGTTGGAAGTTCGTTTTCCATGGGTTCACAAATGAGATTCGAGCCCAGCAAAAGAAAGGCATCGTCTGTCACAAACTGCGCACACATGGTCATTGTGATTCACATTCTCGATCATAACATTCTTCCTTAGATCTCTCTTGAGTCTTGCATGCGTTATCATGGCCTCTTCAAACGCTTTCATTCTAATTGACACCTTTGTTCGCCATCCAGCTCGATCCGCAGAAAGGGTCTTTATGTCCTCTGGATCCATTGCCAGTGACTTCATAGCAGCCCTTATGCTGTCCTTAAACCTTTCTTTTAGGTTTACCCCAATAGCGGTTTCCCCTCTGCAAGCTCACCATAAAACATACATACATGCCTACACACACATGTAAATATTTACATTGAAGATTATGTTGGTATATATGCTTGTGTGTGTGTGTGTGTGTGCGTGTGTGTGTGTAAATGTACAGCCTACTTTGATACTAAGGATAGATGCCTGGTAAAAAAATGTTTAATATCAATCCAATTAGGTGAAGGACTACACATCCATGCTCATTCTTGCAACATTGGGAAAAACACACAAATATGCATATACTATGTATGTGTATATATGTGAATATATATACAGACATATATACAGTCACACACACACACATACATACATACATATTCACATATATATATATACAGACACACACACATATATGTACACACACACACAGACTCAGTAATACCCAGAAATTAACAAAGATACAAACATAGACACACAGATAAGACTATCTACACACACACAAACACAAACACACACACACACACACACACACACACACACACACACACCCCAACATCGCATGTAAATCAATGACTTCAAAAAGTAATTGTTTTGAAATACTACAAAACCTTACCTATCTAGTGTGGCTTGATTCATGGCATTAGGATCGCCATTCTGGAAGTGTCTGGGATAATCAGATCCTGAAACTTGTTGGTACTGTCCCTGACCAACTGACCCTTGTCTGGCAGGAGGAACAGTTCGTGGGAACCTTGGCTGAGCATCTATAATAAAATGACAAAAACTTACGGTTGTGGTTATAGGATTATGGAAATGTTCATTATAAATTTCATTATTATTATTATCATTATTATTATCATTATTATTATTATTATTATTACTATTATTATTACTGCTGTTGTCATATATTAGTGTGTGTAGAAATCTTTGTGATGTTTTTTTACAATACTTTCTGTGATGGAAAGAAACATTTTTTGTTTCAGTTTGTATACAAGAGATATATAAGAATAATTAAAACAGGCAAAGTAACAATTCCACGAAACAGCAAATAATAATAATCCTTTCTACAATAGGCACAAGGCTTGAAATTTCAGAGGAGCAAAACTATTGATTATATTGAGTCCAGTGCACAGCCTGCACTTATTTTATTGATCTTGAAAGGATGAAAAGCAAAGTCAACCATGGTGGAATTTGAACTCAGAATGTAAAGACAGATAAAATGCTAATGATTCTGCCAGTTTCTCACCTTAATAATAATAATAATAATAATAATAATAATAATAATAATAATAATAATAATAACAATACAAGTGATAAAGTGATTAAAAAAAAATAATAATAATAAAATAAAATAAATAATAACTGCTCTGATGCAGTACCAGGCACTGACTCTCATGGCTTCTCATGTTAACTGAATGGAAGTGTTATCATGTACATGTCTTGCCTTGATATAAAAGACAGGCTACAGCAAATATTCTGCTCAATACCACAGATGTGCTTGTAAGTTGTTTGACCGTAGCCAGTTGAGCATGTCCCTTAGTGGCTGACGATATGTGCATCTCTGATCATGAGCAGAAGTAGTGGGGGAGAATCATAGCCATGTGTTGAGAGGAATTTTGGGGGGTTTGAAGAATTCACCTCTGGAAACATGGGTGTTTCGTCCATCATCCTTAAATAACCCTTAATCAGGGACCTTTTGAGCAAGATGGGCTACTTAAACTGAAGAAAATTTTAACTGGGCCTCCACCTGCAAGGTCATGCACTGTTTATCTTGATGGGAGATCACCATGTTGCGCACATGTGGTTGTGATGCATGTGTTTGGTGTACTCTTATCAGACAAGTAGTCATGATGGGAATACTGGGCTTCGTATAATTGTACCCCCATGTCACTATGAAGGCATGCACTGCTCTCTCACTCAATAATAATAATTATAACAATTACAATTCTTTCAGCTACAGGCACAAAGCCTGTCATTTTGGAGAGAAGGTCCATCAAATATATTGATCCCAATTCTCTACTTGTCTTATCAACCCTGAAAGGATAAACGGTGACTGCAGCCTCTTTGGCAGAATTTGAATTCAGCACACAAAAAGGTGGAGAACATGCTAAGGAACATTTCCTCCAGTGTGCTAATGACTCCACAACATTCTAGTTGCTTAACTCAAGACTGTATCTCTATGAAGGGGACAAACTGCAGAAAGGGGACAAACTCAGAGACAGGGAACATCATCAAGATGCAGAGTGTCTCTGCATATCAACAGCCAGGACATGCAGCAGAGTGTGCTGGTGCAAAGGAACAATCTGACTGTTGGAACATATCCTTGTCACAAGAATCTGAATTGCAGATGCTCCAATCTCATCAGGACAAGACCTAACAATCAGAGGGTAAATAATTACAGAGGCAATTAATCTTTATTTCATCAACTCTATAAAGATAAAAAGATCAATTTTGCTTTGGTAACATTCGAATTCTGGATGTAAAGAGCCAGAACAAACAGTGTAGCACATTCTGAGAGTCTGGGCACGCAACATAGTGGTTAGGGTATTCAGCTCACGATTTTAAGGTTGTGAGTTCAATTCCTGGTGGCATGCTGTGTCCTGGAGCAAGACACTTTATTTCACATTGCCCCTGTCAACTCAGCTAGCAAAAAGGAGTTGCACCTGAAAGTGAAAGGGGGCCAGCCTTGTCACATTCTGTGGCATACTAAATTTCCATGGTTACATGGACCTCTAGAGTGCTCAGCCCTTTGCACACTGATTTCATGAGTAGACTGTTCCAGTAATTGGATCGGAACACTCATAATTTGTAATCAATAGAGAGCTAGTTATAATAATTTTGCCAGTTTGGTGGAAATTTCTTTCTCTAACCCATCTTTATTAATTTTAAGAATGAGTTAGTGAATTAGAAAAGCAAATGCTTAGATATGAATGTGTTGCTAAGAGAGAAAATATGAAGAAAAGCAGGTAGATGAAGAAAACAACACAGCAAAATGGATTGAAAAACATAATGTTTGTGCATTAGTTAAAAAAAACCAATATGAAACATTTTTCAAAGAACTTACAAGAGCTCAGCATCTTCAAAACAAATTTATTACATTATCAAGCAAAATAAAAAAAAGCATGTTTATCTATATATATAAAGCTCAGAATAATTTTAGTAAAATGTATGTCTCCTAGCAATGTCAGAAGTCACATCTTTATAGGATAAAATATTCAGGGAAACTTGGGGCCTCTATTGCTGTTACTTTTGTCTTTAATTAAGGTGGGAGAAAAATCACCTTTTACATGCTGACTGTGAAGAACCATCTGAAAAATTAGCACGGATAATTCCTCAACATTTAACAGTGTAATGTAAAGTTGAGCACTTTGGGATAAGCAGTTTGTTAACTATGATAGCACTAACTTAATAAATAGGAAGAGCTTTGAAAATCAAATTAGTAAGAAATATGTGATGGAACAATATTAGTCAAGAAATAGTATTATCATATCTCCACAAGACACCAGTTAATTGGATACAGATGAAATAAAAAGGTTTTTGTATGTGTTTGAATGATGCCAATTTAAGTCATTATGATTAGAAGCAGGATTTCACAAAAACTAAAATTAACAAAAACAAGGGCAACAATTAGCATGAAAATAGATTTGGCCTTACCTGGTGGCAAGAATACATTACTTGATGTGGTCTGCACCAAATAATGTTGCTCAAAGTCACCTTCTCCTTCAGAATAGTTGCATCTGCGACACGTGTTCTCCACCTCCGAATAGTTTCCACGCTGTGAAGGACCAAAGGACTTCCTTCGCGTTGATGCAACAGGACTTCTTTGGGGAATGTCTTCAATTGGGGGTGGAGGTGGAGGTGGAGGTAAAGATGGTGGTGGTAACTGTAATGTTCCTGCAATACACAAAATGTTGTTTCATCTTAGAAGCACGGTCATCATTATCATCATCATAATCACCCCATATTTAATGCCAATATATTTTCTGCAGGTTGTTTTTGCACAACAAAAATGGAATAAAATTTAAGGGAAAAGATATCAATAAAGAGTATAGTCAATACTACATAAAGAAATTAGACTTAAATATTGAAAAATTCAACACAGTTCCACAGTTCATGTGTGTGTGTGTGTGTGTGTATATGTGTGTATTTCCAAGCCATCTTCCTAACTTTCCTGTGTTTGCAAATTCCTCTATTTTCTGTAATATATATATATATATATATATATATATATATATATATATATATATATATATATATATATATATATATATATATGTATGTATGTATATATAAATGTATGTATGTATGTAATTATATCTATGTATATATGCATGGTGTGTGTATCGATGCATAATTTCATCATGTATGTGAACATGATATATATAAATTACTGACAATGTATTCAGAATATGCCTGTACCAGTCATTACACAGTTACACACACACTCACACAACACACACACACACACGATACACATGTGTACATACACCGGAACAAATGTACTTTGTAAACATACCTCTTCATATCTTCATTTTTGTTTCACAAACAGCCATTACTACAACCGATGCATTAGCATCAAGATATAGTGATATGGAAATATTTATCCCTGAAGAGATATTTTCTTGATTAGATAACACATTACATACACTCATATATGTCACAATCACACACAATATATATATACACACACACACACCCATACAAACATATGCACACACACACACCCATACAAACATATGCATGCACACAAACAACACAAATACACACATGTATCTGTGTCAATACAAAACACAGATAAATGTAAACACACATACATATAATGTACATGAACATGGTGGCATACAAAATATACATCTGTACAGGTGGCCTCATTTCAGTGAAAGAGACATAGAAATCAATAACCAATAGATTGGACACAGATGCAAACATAGCTTTTCAGTAATATTGGACTTTTACAAAAAAAAAAAAAAAAAAAGGAGTAGAAGCTACAACCATAAACAAGCAATATATCTTTTATCTTTTATTTGTTTCAATTATTAGACTGTGGCCATGCTGGGGCACCCTCCTTGGAGAATTTTTAGTTCAATGAATTGATCCCAGTGCTTTTTTTTTTTAAAAAAAACCTGGTACTCATTCTATCTATCTTTTGCCAAACTGCAATGTTAATGGGATGTCAACACGTTAATACCTCTTGTCAAGCAATGGTGTGGGACAAACACAAATGCAAAAACATGTGTGCATGCACACACGCATGCACACACGCATGCACAAACACACACACACACACACACACACAACATGCTTCTTTCTGTTTCCATCCATCAGCCTACCAAATCTACACAAAAGCTTTTGGTCACTCTCAGGCTAGAGTAGAAGATGCTTGCCAAAGGCGCCACACAGTGGCACTGAATCTGGGACCGTGTGGTTGGGAAGCAAACTTCTTACTACACAGTCATGGCTATGTGTGCGTATATATATGTACATACATACATGTATAATATATGAGGGGCTACCCCAAAATAACCAGGAATGTTCTCAGTGGGACAAGCCTGTTGTATTTCAGGCTTCCACTGCTAGAAGCCACTTGGTGTGACCCTCAGGCATCAGTCTGGCAACCAGCATTGTCCAGTGAGTTCATACTGCTACATGGTGCCTCTTTGTTTTACAATGGCTGAAACAAAGGAATCGCATGATTCTGTGAAATTCCATTTTCTGCAGGGGAAAGCAGTGGCTGAAACAGCTGTCATGCTTTAAACAGCTTCCAAGGCTACTGCCATGAACAAAACAGAAGTTTATAAGTGATTTTCAGACTTTAGGAATGGCCACTTGTTGCTTGAGTATGAACCTCATTCGGAGTGACCATCAACCTCCCAAATGAATGAAAACATCACGAAAATTCATGAACTGATCTTGGAGGAC